>NC_054377.1:64843791-65023791 GCF_017654675.1 Xenopus laevis | reverse complement strand
CAGGTTCCCTGGCACTACCAAAATCTCTACTGAGACACGCCAGACACATTGCAAGGTCTATGCAAAACGAACCAAGAGCAGCTTGTTACTCTATATATAGAGACTGTCACACTGTAAATAACTGTTTAGCCTGACAAAAAAAATAATTCTCTTCATCCCTTAACTACTATAAGTGCTTATATTAAAATAAACATGATTTAAAAGCTTCTTCAGTCATTAATCCTTTTTCACGTATTTTAAATTCATCACCATAATAGGTTTAGTAATATCCTTTTCTGTATAATAAATGCATTTAACTTGCCCATTTTACCCATCTGGTGTGAATTTTGCTGAAGAGCTGCTTAAGTAAGAGCATTTTTAGCAAATTATCATGGTTTTACACCACACCATAGAGCTGTTGTAGAGGTTGAGTAGATACAGTTTCTCAATTACAAGTAATACATCTACCCAACCCAATGCTGTTAAAGTGTAAACAGACTACTGGAAAATCACATTTCATGAAATATATTGTAGATTAATTTTATATCGAAATCCCCTTAACTCTTGTATCTCTTATATACTTTTATAGATATGTATTTTTGTATGTCATCTATAGGTTTAAAGTATGAACTCTTATATTAAGCGCTGCAGAATATGTTGGAGCTTTAGAAATATGTATTAATTATAAGAATATTTTGCATGCCTATACTGAGGCTTCAGCGGCTGTTGAATTCTAATACTTAAAACACAACTACATTGTGGCCTCCAAGGCAAGCAGAGCTTGTCTGCTCATCAAGGGACAATACTTCTTGAGGAGTTACTGGTGACTAAAGTGAGTGTTTTGGCAACATTCCATCCACTATTCTGCCCTATACCAATGGCCCTAAAAATGTGATTATTTTAAATTTCAGGCTTGGGTGCAAGTTTTAGTTGCATAAAAACCAGCTGCACTGCCAAAGAAAGCCTCTTGTAGGCTGCCACTCCACATACCAAATAGCCAACTGCAGCCTTTATTTGGCACCCCCAGGACATTTTTAATGCTAGTATTGCTCCCTAACTCTCTTTACATTTTAATGTGGCTCACAGGTAAAAAGGTTTGGGGACCCATGAACTAGGCTATATTGTATACTTAGTTATGTACCAACATTTTGGCAGTCAAATCCAAAAGCAAAATAAATATACATTACATTACTACTCAGTTTATTGCAGAAGGTATTCTCCTACTTTATGTTTGCTATTGGCATCTAAATAAAAAAATGCTTACAACTATTTGTTTTATATTTTTAGCACAAAACATAACAATAAATAGTTCAGAGAACAGCTCCTTGCATGACTTTGTATATGCTAGTATGCTATACATTGCTATAGAGAGGTGGAGAATGACTCTAATTAACTAATAAAGACCTATTTATAATCACTGGTAATTATGAAGCAAATGTATTAATCAATTGAAATAGAAAAAAAAAATAAGGCTTACATTTTGTGTGGAAGTAAGTGCAATGTTTGCTTATTCCCAGGAATCTGCTCATTACTGCTCTTGTTTTCTCTCCTCCTTGGAAAACCACCAATTTGAGCATATGCACTCTGAGATCAAATGTGTGCAATTCTACTTTTTTGACAGAAAAAATATTTAATTGATGTGTTCCCAGCTTTTCCTCATTTATGTACTCCAACTCATTCTAAATTTGGAGAGTCTTGAAAATACACCTACAGATCTTTAATGAAGTCTGTATTTAATACTGTGATATTTCTGACTAGACAAACACTTCAGTGATTATTTGTTCTTAATAGTCAACTTTTGCCTAAAAAAACACAAATTTATACATCCTGACCAATATGGTGCTACAGAAGAATAAACTTGAACAATGGCTTAATATTTTTATGACCTTGTTTGTGTAATTAAATATACAAGCCGCAGGCAACTGGTAGCACAGAAAGAATTCCCATCACTGTTTGTGATAATATCAGGAGATGGGAATCCTGCCAAAGTGGTGGATTTAAATAGTAGAGTTATATGTGAAGTATATGCATGAAGGCAAAATATCCTTGGGAAATAATGATAAAGAACTAGGAAGTGCATGACTAGGTCACGGGAGGCATATGAGTGCAGTGAACATGATCCTTGATTCTTGGTTTATTTTTTACATATGCACTCCTGATTACTAGAGGGTTTATTTACTAATCCTCAAATTTATCTGTTCAGGCTTTTTGGGTCAAAAATGTGAATTTTTCGTGGAAAAAATTATTTAAAAAAATTATACCCGATGCTGCAAAAACGCCCAAATGCGAAAATCTGTCATCTCAGACATGTCAAGGTCATTTATAAGTCAATGGGAGATGCCCCTATCCCAATTGGAAGATATTGTGGTCTGTACTGGGTTTAACCAGATAATCCGATAAATTCGTGATTTTCCGGCAAAAACCCAAAGAATCAAGTGATTCGGGAAAAAGACCAAAAAAACGTACGATTCTTGTTTTCGCTCGATTTTATCAGGTTTTTTTCCAATCCAATTAATTAGCATTATTTTATTAATACATAAGGCAAAATCTGGGATGGGAGTTTGGTCAAGCTTTTTAAATTCAAAATATGAAATACAATCGGATATTAGTAAATAACCCCATTAATGTTAAAACAGTTATTTTAAAAAATTATCAGAAGAAGGTAACATCTGAACTTCTGAAGTGTTTTCTGTGAGTTCTATAGAAGAGCTATTGTCCCTGAGGAGAAGGGCATCTCTAAGATTTTACCCACTGTTTGAACTCTTTGAACAATGTGTATATTATATATGTACAACTGCTGTCATGAAAGGGGGTTAAATGCACCAAAAAGCTCAATAAATCTAAATTATCCAGTAATTGCTCATTAATTGTACCATTTGAATGATAAAATGAAAAGCAAGTTGAGATGGATAAACTGTTTACTAAATGGAACCATATCCATATGGCTTCCCTGCCTGTTCAGCTTCATTCTCCATACCACTGCATCAGTCCCATATGATTGATAGTTATACTGAGTTTGTATATATATATATATATATATATATATATATATATATATATATATATATATATATATATATATATATATATATATACAGTTTATATATATATAAATATATATATATATATATATATATATAGAGAGAGAGAGAGAGAGAGAGAGAGAGAGAGAGAGAGAGAGAGAGAGAGAGAGAGAGAGAGAGAGAGGGAGAGAGAGAGAGAGAGAGAGAATAAATAGAATAAATATATAGTGAACAAAGTACCTCATCTTGTAAAATAAAAAGAGAGCATATATATTATGCATATATCTAAGCATGCATCGCTTAGATATATGCAAAATACTGTGTAACAAACTAAAGTGAATTGATCTGTAACACAAGGGAACTGATTTACATAACGATGTGATGGGTGTGTACTACCTATGCTGTAAAATAGGTTGTGATGTCATAGCAACCATTAATGCTTGAGAAAGAAGCGGGAGCTTCGAAACGTTGCATGTTTGCTGTTACCTGTTGGTAAAAACTTTTTTTATTTGCACAAAGTTGTCTTGACTTTTTTGTTGGTTATGTATATATATATTTATATATATATATATATATATATATATATATATATATATATATATATATATATATATATATATATATATATATATATATATAGAACTTCAGTAGGATCTGGTACTATATAGGCGACAACATAAAGACAAAATAAGAGCATGGTATGCTTTGTATGCATTTTGTAACTGTTACTCACATCCTTCATTGTCAGCCACAGGCCATGGAGCCACAGACTGTCTTCCTACAAAAAAATTCTTTGAGTAAAATAAACTTCTCTCTATATTTTTGCATAATGTTATCTGGCAAGGGCGGTTGCTGTGGGGTTCCTCCGCTGCTCTTTTGTCTGTCTGTCTGTCTGTCTAAATTGTCTGTGGGCCCCCTGATGAAACTGAAGCATTCAGCTCCAGACAGGTAGTATGTTCTTATTCATTTATATGTTTCATTTCAAATCATTTCTTCAATTCCGTGCTTTCACTAGAAACTTTTATTCCTGTGATTGTCATATTCAAAAATGAAATTGCATTAGACCATTATATTGAAGTACATAATATTGATTTATTATCATGCCTTTTAAAGTACAATATTACCATAGCTAAAGAAATGTAAATACAAATTATTTATTGTATCTGTAATTTTTTCTATCATGCTTGCCAATTCTATGAAGAACATGTAAAAGAATGAATTTCAATTTATTGTAAGAAAATATACGACAGTGCAGAACAATGGAACAGTTTCTGAATATTTGATGGTGTTTGTTTAGACGCTGATTCATATTAGATAGAATTGACCATATTGACTAGGAGTAGAAAAAAAACCCCATACAAAAAGGATGGCGGCTAGAACTAAAAGAGGCCTTAAATAGAAAAGATAGCATTTAAAAATTGTCTTTTTTATGGAAATGAATAATGTTTAATTGTATTTCACACTGAAGACATTTTGCAACAAAGAAAACAAACAAACACCTTGTTACAATACTGTGTAGCATTGTTCTAAAATTATATTTCTCAAAAGTATCCTCAAGGTTTATCCTAACCTTAGTATTAGGACTTGTTTGGGATGTTAGGATATTTGTCATGTCTCCTCTGTCTTGGGTGTAGTTACAATTTACTGTTTACCGTGAGATATGTATAATTTTACCTATAAAACAAACCTAAGCCCAAATTTTGATACAGGTATGGGTCCTGTTATCCAGAATGCTCTGGACCTGGGGTTTTCCGGATAATGAATCTATATGTAATTTAGATCTTCATACAGTAGGGGGCAGATTTATCAAGGGCCGAATTTCGATGGTTAAAAAACCCTCGAATTCGACCCTCGAAGTAAAATCCTTTGAATTCGAATATCGAATTCGAAGAATTTTAGCGCAAAAGGTTCAATCTATTAAAAAACGTGCGATCGAACGATAAAATCATTCGAAACGAACGATTCAAGCGATTTTAAGCGATCGATAGAAGGATTTTTATTCGACCAAATAAAACTTAGAAAAGTGCTGTGGAAGGTTCCCATAGGCTAACATTGGACTTCGGTAGCTTTAATTTGGCGAAGTATGAAGTCAAAAGTTTTGAGAGACAGTACTTCGATTATCGAATGGTCGAATGGTCGAACGATTTTTACTTCAAATTGTTTGAATCATTTGATTCGATCGAATTTGACCAATTCGATGGTCGAAGTACTTAAAAAACTTAATTCGAAATTCGAATATTTTTTGATTCAAACTATTCACTCGAGCTTAGTAAATCTGCCCCTTTTAAGTCTACTAGAATATCATTTAAACATTAAGGGGGTTATTTATCAAAGTCTGAATTTATCTCAATATTTTCTGCTACAAACTCCGATCAAATCAGCACGGGTTTTTTACGCTTATTTATTATTAAATTTAGCTTAAAATCTGATTTGCGGTAAAAAATCTAATTTTCACGATTTTTCTGATTTTTTCATCTGATTTTCACGATTTTTTCAGGATTTTCATCCGAAAACTCTGAAAACTTTGGGGTATTGCACGAAACCCTGCGCAAATCAAAAAATCATTGGGACTTCTCCCATTGACTTATATGCAACCTCGACAGGTCTGAGATGCCGGATTTTCAGATTCTGACTTTTCCATCCTCTGTGTTTAATAAATTCTGAAAAATTCAGATTTTTGGAAAGTCGGAGTTTAGTAAATAACTCCCTAAATGTATACAATAGGCTGGTTCTGCCTCCAATAAGGATTCATGTCTTAGTTTGTATCGAGTATAAGGTACTGTTTTATTATTACAGGGAAAAAAGGAAATAGTTTTTTAAAAATTGGATTATTTGGATTAAATGGAGTCTATGGGAGACTGCCTTCCTGTGATTTGGATCTTTCTGAATAATGGGTTTCCGGATAACAGACAGGGAGTGTGGGAGTGCTTGGACATTTAGGGGGTTATATACAAAAACTCAAATTGATCTCATCTTTTTATTAAACCAAGCTCGACCAAGCTCCCATCCATGATTTTATCTTATTTATCAATAAAATAACTAAAAAAACTCGGGTCGGGAAAAGACTCGATATAATCATGCGAAAACTTGAATCGTACAAATTTTTCTGATTTGACTCCTGAATCGCTCTATTTTTTAAAGGTTATCGTCCAATTGTTCAGCTTATCTACATGACCTCGGCAGGTTTGAGACGGCGGATTTTCAGATTCAGACATTTAGCAACTTTAGGGTATAATAAATCTCGAAAATTTCGAGATTTTTCATGCCATGACGATTGTTCATTCAGTTGATCAGACAGTTTAGAGAGGTTTCTGTCCAATAACAATAAAATCTTTGCATGTATTGCCTATTTGACGCTATCCATGGGAGATTGTCACTACTATTTGTCATACATAACTTTTGTGCGATTGCTGTCTGACCAGAGAATCGTGTAATTTCTTCTCTTTATGTTATATGAATGGTAAATTGCAGGTCGGAAGATTGGCACGGACGATCGTTCGTCCAAATTTAGGCTATAATCTGCACGTCTATGGCCTTAAGTGTGAGATAAAGGTGAAATGTATTTTGCCTGTGTTGATATTTCATATCACAATTAGTGATGGGCAAATCTGTCCCGTTTCACTTCTCCAAATAATTTGCGAAACGGTGGAAAAAATTGTGAAACACGAAAATTCGCAGTGGCAATTTTTATTTGCGTGAATATTTTGTCCAAATGCATTAAGTCAATGGGCGTCAAATATTTTTTTTTGTCACGGCCAATTTTCAAAGCAGTTTCGCGAAAATATTCCCGGGTGGCGAAATACACAGATCTTCCGGTACCTATGCAGTAAAGGGTAAAAGGTCTTATGAGTCGTCCGTATTATGTCAGTTCCCAGCACATACATGGTAAAATGACAGTAACACACAATGAACCACACACAATAAGGCAATTCTTCTGCCAGTTCTAGATTTGGTTATAACAGTTCACTCAGCTCTATCTCCTACATCTGTTCTAACTTAATGGCAATCCCAAAGCACGCATTACAAAATGAGGTTTTTCCTAGGTCAACCCATTTATTTCTTCATATATTATAAAGAGTCTTGTGTAATTCATTTTAGAAACATTTTTGAAAGAACGTGCTTTGGTAGATGTAACAACTTTCTGTAAAATACAATTATTTCTATTTTTTTTTAAATATATTTTTATTCTCAAACTTCCACATTAAATAATCACGGATTCTGAAAACAGCCAAATTAAATACAGAGAAATAATAGTTAATGTCATAATACACTGGCAATTTAACCTAGCCAATATTTTTATTGCCTGCTACTATAAAGCCAGCAGAGCAAAACTTGCTTTTGACTGTAGGAAAATAGGTTATGAACCGCTTGGGAATGACCAATTTTTCAAATGCAGCCATTCAGTTAGACTGGAAGCACTAATACTTTTTTCTCTACGCCATTGCTGGTATAATCTTTGGAGAATATTTTATAACAGCAATAACCTCCTAAAAATCAGTCTTTACTGCAGTTAATGACTGGACAGCTGGAACATTAACTGGCCTTGGCCTTGCCTCTGGCCATTAACTAACAAACCAGTTGTTATCAGGTAACAAACCAAGTTATATTTTTTTAATTGTTTTTCCTTTGCTGCAGATTTTTATACTGTATTTCAAACGGAATGCTTTTTGCTGTATTCTGCTTACATTTAAATCAGTTTATACATTTGGTTACTTTAGCTGTTGTGCATTTTCTTGCTTCAAGATGCAAAAAAAGTTATTGTAAGACTCCTTCACGTTACAGCAAAGTTGTGTTTCTCCCATTTACATGCAACATAATAAAAGATGTTCATTAGAGGAATTAGCTAGATTCAGTATGCTTCATGTCATGAACTGTGCTTGTACTGCAGAATGTATTGTTCCCAGAGAAGTACTGTTGATTTGTATTGGATGGTGGAACTCACGTTTACCTGAAATGCATTTTTTTTTCTTCTATTGCATATTGTATTGAAATATATAATTCAATTTTTAATAAACATCTAGACACACAATATACATGTATTTCTGATTCCACGGAAGGTTATAATCTCCCACTCAGCTAAGAATACTTATTTTCTTAACTGATTCAGCCCTTAAATGATGTGTCCAATGTTAGTTGATACTTCTGGACTCTTTATTTTTATGTATTAGTGTGCTGCTGGATACTGGGAAAGGTATCTCCATTCAACTTCAAAAAATAAATCACGTTCATGGTTTTTCTCTGAAAAAAAGTTGGACACATGCAATGTTCCATTAATTTCGAATGGGACTGAAAATATCAAATGTGTTAATGAACCAGGAAAATAAATATACAGGTATGGGACCTGTTATCAAGAATGCCCGGGATCTGGGGTTTTCCGAATAAGAGATCTTTTCATAATTTGGATCTCCATACCTTAAGTCTACTAAAAAAGAATTTAAACATTAAGTGGAAAATTTAATTTAAAAATTAGATTTTCAAGCTATTTTTGGTGTACTTCGACTATCGAATCGTCCAAAATTCTTTGGAATTTTAAAAAATTCTCTGTCTCTATAAAACTTCGACTTTGACCATTCGTCATCTAAAACCCGCAAACTGTTTTGACCTATGTGGGACTTCCTATAACCAATTTGGAGTCATTTGGTGGACTTTGAAAAATCAAGTTTTTTGGGGCAAATACTTTGATTCGAATTTGGTAAAACTTCACTTTGAATGATTTGAATACAGCCTATTAACCCGAAGTTAAAAACTTTGATTTTTTTTAAAATAAATTTTGATTGGTCTTTTTTTATTCGAATTTTGAGTTGATGAGAGCTTAAAAAAACGAAATTCGACCCTTGATAAATCTACCCCTAAATAAACCCAATAGGCATGTTTTTAATTCCAATATGAATTAATTCTATCTTAGTTTGGACCAAGTACAAGGTACTGTTTTAGTATTACAGAGAAAAGGGAAATTCTTTAAAAAATTTTAATTATTTGATTATAATGGAGTCTATGGGAGACAGCCATCCCATTATTCGGAGCTGGATAACTGGTTAAAATAGTTTGTCATTATTCTTATTGACTTGTTTTTTTCTCCTATAATAAATCCCCAAATAAATCTCTATTGGAGTAGAAAATACTCATTCGGGTGTTCACATTTGCCGCATTTTTTCTCAAATAAAAAAATAATGCAAGCTTGATTTTTGATAAATAACCCTTTTAGCCTTTTTTGTTAGCAACCAATGTGACGTGTGAAGATTCAACATTTCCCAAACTCTGTTTGCTGATATTGTTTTTTAATTTAGCACTGCGTATCTTGACAGCGCTATATAAATAAATGATGATGATGATAATTGCTGTAGCTTTAACACTAAACATCTTAACAGCATAGTGCTTTACATTTGTAGAGGCAGTATAGCTAGTAACAATAAAATGTATAAAATGACTCTTCTTATTAAGAATCTATACCTTTCCTACCTTATATACCTAGTCCAAGAAAGGTATGCTTGTCATTAGCTTGAGCATTATAGTGCTAAGCTAGTCAGCATTCCATGTCCCTCCAGATGTGTCAGCAGTACAATATGTGGTAAGGAGCAGTGAGAGTGGGAAGGGGTGTTTTTCCACTGCTATTCTCCACGTGAGGGCAGATGCTAATAATATGCCCATTTTGCCAGGAGAAAATGTTAAGAGACACAGGAGGGAGGATCAAAGTTTATAGAAATTATACTCCCATTTACTATGATTTTCAGATGGTTACTTGATGTTAGCAGCTATTCTAGCAGGGGCTTAACTACAGAAGAAGCAGACCCTATTGTTGTAGTGCGGCCCAAGAGTGTAGGGGCCCAGTAACAATAGGTTACACCACTGTACTCAAGCCACTGTTTGAGCATACAATCTACTTAAGTTGCCCAAAAGTAGCGCTGTCATGCATTTATACTTAAATTGTCCCAATTTGGTTTATATAATGTTTTAAGAATGCATATTAGTCATAAACAGGAGAAAAAAAAAGTGTTCATGAAAATGTCATGTTTTAGAAATACATTGCTGGGAAATGTAATTCCTTGAGATAGGTAGCTAGACAACCAATTATTCTAGCAGTAAAATTCTAACGCCAGACAAGCATCATGCTACTCATTTAAATAATATAATAGAATGTATATAAAGAAATTATTTTATATGAGTTGCGGCAGTTGCACAGTATAAGTTAAACTAAAAGGAAATTCTCAAGATGGATAGTTCCAATTAGCCACTAAAGTCTTACTTGCTAAATGTGTCCCACTAAAGAGCCTGGCAAAGCCAAATAATGTTGAGCTCCCTTTATGTCCAACACAGTTCTTTGGATTTGTATTGTCACATAGTACAAGAATTCTAACAATAGCCTACATGCCAGTTTGAAGGAGTGTCTTGATATACACATACACCCTTTTCCAGACTAGTTTGACCCAAAAGGTGTTATACATTTTACAAAGGGACTAAGTTTTACCTGCAACTTACTAGCTGCTTTCAAAGTAAAACCCCCAAACTTGGCTGCCCTTTTATTAGACACCAGTGGGATCACCTGACTATAGCTGGGAAGGGTGGGAGCTACAACATAGAGCTGGTCACTGCTCCTGTATAACTATAACAAACAAGGTAAAGTTGTGCTCACCACTAATTTTTAAAACCATTTGGCTGGGGTGCAATGAGGCTGTGACCACAAAATACATTCAGACAAATACCAGAGTCCTCTGCACTCAACCCTTTATCAATATATTTAAGACAGAGACATTTTGTGCATACTGCTACTGAAAAATGCCTTACCCTTTAAACAAAACAGGGATTGTTTGTCCATATATTTCAATATATTTAAAAAAACTTAAGCATAGGACTGGCCAGATATGGGATGACTTTGACGTAGTTGGCCAGCTTAAATATATTGCAATACATGGACAAACAATCCCTGTTTTGTTTAAAGGGTAAGGCATTTTTCAGTAGCAGTATGCACAAAATGTCTCTGTCTTAAATATATTGATAATGGGTTGAGTGCAGAGGACTCTTGTATTTGTCCAAAAGGTGTTATGTCAGATGAAAAAAAAATATTTACAGTACACTATATTGGTATAGGATCTATTATTCAGAATGCTCAGGACCTGGGGTTTTCTGGATAAAGGATCACTTCATAATTTGGACTCCATACCTTGAGGGGGTTATTTACTAAAACTTAAATTTATCTTATCTTTTAATTAAACCAAGCTCAACCAAACTCCCATCCACGATTTTACCTTATTTATCAATAAAATAACTTAATAAGTTAGGTTGTAAATAAACTAGATAAAATTGAGTGAAAACTCAAATTGTTTGGATTTTACACCTGCATCGCTTGATTAGTAAATAACCCCCTGAGTCTGCTAAAAAAATGTTTAAACATTAAAGGGGTTGTTCACCTTTGAGATAACAAATGATATATATATAGATGATAGATACAGATGATAGATACAGATGATAGATATGTAATGGATGACATCACTTTTAGGCAGAAAAATGCACTTAGATGTAAAAATCCAGTAGAAAATAAAAGATGCATGTAAGAATACAGTATTATCAAATAATGAGAATAATGAGACTTTGGTGGGTCAATTTTAGATGACTGGATGTGGCTATGGCTGAGACCAAATTATGACATTTTCCAATATGGAATGCATGGAGATATGCTAAAGCTCTACCTATAAATTGTAGCCTCGAAAGTGCCAGAAAACCCCTCGCTCTTGAATAATGTGTTGAATTACCAAATACAATATTAAAGCACAGTATAATAAACTGTAACTAAAGACATTGCAAATTATAATGCATTCATGGTTTAATGGAACATGTATAATTGCCTTCACACAGAGTACCTCGCAATAGGTTCTAGCCCATAGGATAACATTAGTTGGATTTTAACAGTATGGCATTAATGGAGTAGCATAGTAAAACTTATTGCTTAAACAATTTCAGATAAGTTTTGCAAACTTCTAAAACTACTGAGCAATATATGTACCAGTTTGAGCCAGAGTACCGTGTGTATGTACTAAAACATCTTGCTGTCGTTATTCTGCAAATAATATGCCACAATGCCACTTTTAATCAAGTCTTTAAAATGTACACAGAGTATATACTATGCTGCCTGACAAACTTAAAGCTCCCTAAAATGCCTGTCCAGCCTATAATTTACTTATTGTTATTTTTTTTTTTTTAAAAGGTGTTCTTTTTATTGTTTTAAAGTGTAACTGGGATAGGGTACAGAAAGAAAGAGGGAAGGGAAGGGGGGGGAGAAAAGTACATCAGCAGCGAAAACAACATATGTATGAGCAAAACATACGGCATTGCATTACTCAAAACATCCAATATCATCATGGTAATTGCAACAAATGTGCCTCCAACCAGACACCCCATATTCTCTCAAATTTGTTAGGGTGACCCCTAGCTTCATATGTCAACTTAATTAACGGGAGCATCTTGTTCACATACCCAATCCAGCCCGATCTCTGGGGAGGGTGGGGGGCCATCCAGTGAATGATCATTAGTTTCTTGGCATAAAAAAGTAGGGATCTGAGTAATATCCTGGTACTACTGAGAGGTACCATCTCGTCAACTACACCCAGTAGGCATATTTCGGGGGTATGTAGAGGGGGCAGGGACAGGACCTCAACAATATACAGTGTGATATCGGACCAATATCTGGAAATAACCGGGCACGACCATACCATGTGCCAAAAGGTTCCATCTGCCACCCCACATCTTTTACACGTGGGAATGGGTAGTCTTCCCATTTTGTGGAGCCTGTTAGGGGTGAGATATATCCGCATCAGAAATTTGTATTGTATTAACCTGTCTCTTGAGCTAATCAAGAATTGGTAGAGTCTGCCCGTTGTCTCTTCCCACTGGTCGTCACTCAGACCGGGCATGTCTACCTGCCATTGCTTATAGGCTGACTGAAAAGGCGAGGCAGTGGATGTCAGGAGGAGTGAATATAAATTCGAGACCATTTTAGCCGTGTCTTCCTTACCTAATTGTGCTAGGACTTTTGGTACTACCATTTCTAGATCTCCTGAGCCAAATTGTGCCGAAAATATGTGCCGTAGCTGAAGGTACCGAAACATGGGTAAATTAGGAGTAGCAATCTTATCCCTCAACGCCATGTCTATAAACCTCGATTTGACTACAAGGTCCCCCAAATATTTGATGTTTTTGGAGGTCCAGTAGCCCATGGCCTCCACATTATCAAACTGCTGTAAGTGGGAGTTCCTCCATAGGGGCAACATTGGAGAAAGTATTGGCTGTTTGGTTTTAGTTAGTCTGACCATGTATACCCAGGCCGTATAAGGGGCTTTCATACAAGGAGGCAATGTTGGATAATCCCTAGGCTTTCTATACACATAGTTCCTCAGGGTCTCTAGTGAGCCCAAGAGCCTGGCCTGCAATATAACATTGGGGTTATCTAAGTCCTGAGTTAGCCACCAATTAACATAGCTAAGCTGGGCCGCAATATAGTAGAGGTAAAAATTGGGGAGACTCAGACCCCCCTTGGCATACGGGGCCATCAATCTAACGGAGGAGATTCTGGCTCCTTTGTTGTTCCACAGGAACGGTGTTATCATTGCTTGAACAGCGGAGCAGATTTGCTTGGACAATGGGGTCGGAGAGTTATGAAACAGGTACAGATATTTTGGCAGGAATACCATTTTTATGATATTTATTCTACCCCACAGCGTTAGCGGGAGGGGCCCCCACGCCTGTATAGATTTAGATAGTTGTTGATTAATTGGGATTACGTTTAAGGGAACAAACTGTTCGGGGTCAAGGTGAATATTAATCCCCAGATACCTAAAGGTTGTAACCCACTGCGCGCGGGGCCCGCCGTCTGGTTCTGTTCAAGGGAGGGTTCTAAGGGAAAAATTACCGACTTAGACCAATTTATGCGAAGGCCAGCAAATCTCGTAAATTTGGAAAAAATATTTAGCACCTCTGCCAAGGAGGGGCCTGGGTCCGCCAAATAAAGGAGGACATCATCCGCATAGAGGGATATCCTTTCCTCCACAGGGCCATATTTCAAGCCTGAGAGATGTGGAGACAGGCGGATTTTGGTGGGCAGTGGTTCTATTGCCAAGGCAAACAGGAGAGGTGACAGTGGGCAACCTTGGCGAGTCCCCCTACTCAGCGGAAAGGTGGAGGAGGTAGTGTCATTTACCCGAACTTGTGCTGTGGGACTGCTATAAAGCAACTGGATCCACTTAATGAATTGCCTGCCAAACCCATACCGCTCCAATACCGCCCACAAGTAAGGCCACTCTATCGAGTCAAATGCTTTTTCGGAGTCCAGGGAGACCACCACCCTGGACCCCGAGTTGTCATGTGGTACCTGCATGTTATAGTACAATCTTCTTAAATTGACATCTGTGGACCTCTTAGGCATGAACCCTGTCTGGTCGGGATGGATCAGATGTGTGATTATCTGTTGCAGTCTAACCGCCAACACCTTGGCCAGAATCTTTGCATCCACATTTATCAGGGAGATAGGGCGGTAAGACCCACAGAGAGCAGGGTCCTTCCCTTCTTTATGAATTAGTACAATTAGGGCATTGGCAAAGGATGGAGGGAGTCTACCGTCCTGGTTTGACTGCGACAAAATGTCACTCATCGTACCCGCCATTTTAGCCCCCAGTGTTCGGTACCACTCTATGGGAAGACCGTCAGGGCCAGGAGATTTAGAAGGGGCCATGGTCGCTATCGCCTCACTGATCTCCGCAGCTGTGATGGGGCTATCTAGTAGAGTGGCATGTGAAGCATGCAGCCTAAGAAGGGGAATATCCCCAAGGTAGTCTGTCAGTTGAGTATGGGTATAGTCTACCCTAGAGCGGTACAGAGTGGTGTAATAGTCTGCAAACAAGTTCGCCATCTGTTTCGGATCTGTTACGGAGTCCCCTGAGTCAGAGGTAAGTCTATGTATGATAGTTTGCGACATTGAGGCTTTAGATAGGTATGCCAACAATTTCCCGGATTTTTCCCCTTGTTCAAACCCTCTCTGGGAGGCATACAATAGCTTTTTTTGTGTGGCTTCTGTTAGTTTACATTTCAACCTGGTCTGCGCTTGGACCATTTGGTCATATGTTACATCTGAAGGTGTCTCTACATGGACCCTCTCTGTCTCCTCAGCCTCCTCTGTTGCTAGTTTAACTTCAGATTGGGTCCTAGCTCTCACTATATTAATGGCCTGTATCAGAGCACCCCTAGAGACTGCTTTAAAGGCTTCCCACAGTATCGGAGAGGATACAGTGCCTTGGTTTTCAGCCCAGTATTGATCTGCGGTCAGTTGGACTTTGTCAGAGATTTCTTCTTGAGCAAGCCATATGGGACTAAGCCTCCATCTCCTGGGAGCTGAATAATCACAGGGCTGTAGGGAAATAATTAGAGGGGAGTGATCCGATATAGAGCGAGGCCCATATTGAATATGACTGATTTTAGCAGCCGTCTCAGGTGTTACTAGGGCTAGATCAATTCTAGAAAGTGTCTGGTGGGTTGCAGAATGACAGGAGTAGGTTCGGGTTGTGGGGTATCGAGCTCGCCAGAGGTCATGCAGGCCCATAGACTCTGCCCAAAGGTTCAGTTTGCTAGCTTTGTTGTCCGTGGACTTAAATTTGTCAAGCGCTGGGTTCATTCCACAATTAAAGTCTCCCACCCAACACTGCGGAAGAGGGGGTAGTACAGCTACTTTAGCCAAGATAGTACTCAGGAGCTCAGTTGAAAAAGGAGGGGGCAGGTATACATTGATTAACACAAATTCAAACGTGATAAGAGTACAGTGCAAAATGAGAAATCTACCATAGTGGTCAGTATGGATTTGGTGCAGGGTAAAGCGGATGCCTTTTTTCACTAGGATCGAAACCCCTCTTGCATGAGTGGAGAAGGTGGCATGATAGGCCTGTGCCACCCACCCTCTCCTAAGCGCTAAGACTTTCTGACCCGTAAGGTGGGTCTCCTGGAGGCACACTATTGCTGGGGACCATTGCTTAAGGGCCTTGAACATTAGGGCTCTTTTGAATTTGTCATTGAGACCCCTGATGTTCCATGACACTAAGGTTACATTAGACATTATCCTGTATGAGATACCGTGACAGATTAGTTGTCTCACTGCTGCATAGGTAGGGGGGAACCTGGGGAAGGGACATGAGGAAAAAGGGGGGGAACCCGAAACTCCCTAACCCGCCCTGTCCACCCTGAAACCTTGGGTGGGCCTTTACCCGTAACAAAACTTTAGCATCGTCCGCTTGGGACATGGCAACCCAACTGTAAAGCATTCAAACGTTATACACTGTAATTGGGGTTCAATGAGCCCCTCTGGAATCCGGGTGTAAACACAACCTCCCCACAAGTCCTCAGTCAAATGAAGGTGCACCCATGTAAACAATAGGAAACAAATGACCCATCAGTCCAGATAGATGGTATTGTGGAGAATCATACTCACAGTCCCTTCAGATAAATGAAAAGGATTTCTGCATGACGGAGCCAGGCAGCAACACTGGAAGCAGGGTCCAGATACAAAGTCAGCGTCCCTCCAGCCAGTCCAGTGCATCTTGAGGTGTCGTGAAGAACTTGGCAGACCCGCCGTCGACCACTCTCAACTTAGCCGGGAAGACCGTCGAGTAGGCAATTCCTTTATCTCGCAGCTTTTTCCTGACGTCGGCATATTTAGCTCTTTGCTTCTGCACCTCCATGGTGTAGTCAGGGAAGAAGAGGACTTTTGCATCTCCAAGGATTAGGTCCCCTTTAGAGCGCATCTGACGCAGTATGACATGCCGATCTCTGTAGTTTAGTATCTTCGCTATCATTGTGCGGGGGGGGGGCACCGGGGGGAGGCTGCCGCATCGGTATTCTGTGTGCGCGCTCAATCAGGAACATTTGAGAGAGATGTGTTGCACCCAAGTGATTCCTAATAATACAGTATTCTCAAGGAACAGTTCTGGCGCATTACCTTCCTGCCCCTCCGGGACCCCCACGATCCTGATGTTGTTCTGTCTCTGTCTCCCTTCTAGGTCATCAGCGTGTGCTTTGCACTGTTTCAGCTGTTCACGGAGATCAGTGATGGTTTGCGGGAGGCTTCTTGTAGTGTCCTCCAGGTCGGATATCCTGCGCTCCGATTCCACTGTACATTCCCGCAGTCTCTGCAGGTCTTGTCGGAGAAGTGCCAGGTCGACTTTTACCTCCTCCACTCTCGTATCTATTTTTACCTCCACCGCCACTCTCGTGTCCTGGATTGCAGTGAGCACTTCATGGAGCGTAGGTTCTGGCTCAGGTTGGGAAGCTGGTGGCGCGGGATCCATAGACTGTGACGGCGGCGTGTCGGATCTGCTTGTTCGGGCGCCATCTTGATTTTGCAGCCGCACAAATTTGTCGAGCTTGCTGGCAGCCGGCTCGCTCGCTTTCTTGTGGCCCCCCATCAGATGTTGAAGGGTAAGGGAATAGGCACCTTTTGAAGCTGGTTTGGGTCAGCAGGTTGCACAGGATCGATAGTATCGGATCGATTGTCCCCGGAGCACTAGAGAAGCGCGTCTCACTACATTGGTGGTTAGGCCACGCCCTCACTTATTGTTATTTTTATAGCATAAATTCTGCACATGCACAACGAAAACAGTAAATATGGGCAACATTGTTAGGAAGCTTCTGTAAAACAGGCGTAACAATCACCATATCTAGGCTAATCCTTTATTCATCTTTTTAGCACAACCCATGCCTCAGCTGGATCAGTTTCTGGCTTTTCTTGCTTTATATAACTTCGGTTAGCAGTACAGGTATGGGATCTGTTATCCAGAATTCTGTAATATGGATCTTCATTCCTTAACGGGGTTAGTTACTAAAATCTGAATTTATCTAATTATTTTCTTTAAAAAAAAAACACAACCAAACTCCCATGCCTGATTTGACCTTATTTATTAATTAAAAAACTCGAATTAATCGGATCGGGAAAAAAACAATAAAATCGAGCGATAACCCATATCGTCAGATTTTTTCAGACCTTTTTCCTGAATCGTCGAAAAACACCTATTTATCGGATTTTCATGGTAGAGGGGAGAGAGGGGTGTGTGTGTGTATGTGTGCCTATGTGTGCCTGTATCTGTGTATGTGCATGCGCGCTTGCTCGGGCTGCTTTTTACTCCCAGTCCGGCTCTGTAATGCACAGTTGACCAAGTATTTAGTACTGGTATTTGGACATATTTTTGAATATATTGTGACAAGCAATATCTGTTCAGGTACATACATATAGAAGTACATACAGTATGACTACAATCTGCAGTAACCACTGAAAAACATTAAGATATTGGTTGCAGTAAACTTTTCATCTTCTGTTATATCACTGCAGCCACTGAACTACCCCTACAACTCTGCTGGATAGGGGCTTGGGAATCATAGTTCTGTATCAGACTGAAAGCTAACCTGGTTTATTTACTTGTAACATTATTAACACACAGAGGAAAACTAGAATGCTTAATTTCTCAGATATGGGGTGTAGGGCTTTTCTTCATTTATAAATTACCACAACTAACCCCACACCCCTAATCTGAGCATTCATATCTTGCATACCTCATTATTTTAGGCTGAGCAGTTTTGTCTAGAGCGCCTACCAGCAGGAGTTGTCTCTCATTTGTTTATTAGTCTTTATGTTACTGAGAACTGGTTTATAAACCCAGGAATCTTTATTTTCTTTCAATTGTATGCATTATTCATAAATGCTATACACTTCAGCATAACATGTAATCTGCCAAAAAGCCACAAACCAAAAACATGTAGAAAAACTAGTGGCCTTATTTGTACAATATAATTCAGTAGCATATAGGCATCTTAGATGCCATATCATGTATCATAATGTGCTGAAAATATTAGGCTGTCTAATGGCCATTTATTTGTCTTTTTCTGCATTTTCCTCCTTCTTCTAATTCACTGTGCTTTTACTGCCTTTTGACTGTTACTTTGATTCCCTTTCCTCATTTATAATTTTATTTTTATGGTACTTAATGTTCTGAAAAGTGGACGCAAATCTGAAACATTATACTAATCCAACGAGTGGTAAAAAAAGCCTTCTTAGCCTGCTAAAATGGTTGGTAATTCTCCAAATGTGTACCAACGGGAAAAATCTATATGTTATCATAAAGTGTAAGATAATACAGACAGAGACAGACAGGCAGACAAACATAGATAGAGTGATATATAGATAGATAGAACAGCAAATAATACACTTATTGTTTGAGCTTCCCTTTCTACCCCGCCTGGCAACACCATTTGTCCGGTATTCTTCGGGTCAGTAATGGTTTAGCTCCTTTTTAAGTTTCACGTTTATTAGAGAAGTGCTCCCTTTAATGATTGTTACCGAAGAGAAGAAGATGGCGCCCGTCAACTCCGATGCGCTGAATCTGCAATGAGGGGTAAGTAAAGAGTTAGGGGCATTTACTGAGGGTAATACCTAGGCTGCGGGGGGAGCAGGGAGGGGAGTCTATGTAGGGTAGGGGGTGGGTGTTTTTATAATTAAGGGTTTGGTTCTCCTTTCACATTCACATTTTTGTTACTTCCTTGAATATAACATTTCAGCACTAAAAACTGTGTATTTGAATAATTAATATTTATTAAATGGAAAAAGCATGAAAAACTGTCGAGGTCATGTCAATAGGTGCTGTCCTTTACAATTGTAAAACTTTTCTTTTCTTTGAGCTGTTAGAGGTTTTCAGGTTTTTGTAGCTTGTAATCATTTCAAAATTCTACAAAAACAAGGATTTTGTAGTGTTCGTTGAATTCATTCAATTCAATTCATTCATTCGAATTTTGGTAAATAAGGTCCTGAGCTTACTTATTTTACATTGACCCTTTGAAATTTAAATGTGATGACAGGAGACTTAAAGGAACAGTAACGTCAAAAAATAGAAGTGTTTTAAAGTAATGATAATATAGTGCAGTGTTGCCCTACACTGGTAAAACTGCTGTGTTTGCTTAAGAAACACTACTATTGTTTATATAAATAAGCTGCTGTGTAGCAATGGGGGCAGCCATTCAAAGGAGAAAAAGCTCAAGTTACACAGCAAATAGCAGATAAGATCTGTTTGTCTAATGGTGTTTAATCTGTTATCCATTTAGCCGTTTTTCAATTTCCGCCATTGCTCCACAGCAGCTTGTTTATATGAACTATAGTAGTGTTTCTGAAGCAAACAGATTCGTTTTACCAGTGCAGGGCAACACTACATGATATTTTCTTTACTTTAAAAAACTTAAATTTTTTGGTGTTACTGTTCCTTTAAATATTTTAGGCAGAAATGTATATATAACTTTGTCAATAGAGAAACAGCTTGCTTATCTTGTGTTCATGCAAGTATTGTAATTATGTTGGCTCAAAAAACCACACACAAAAATAATGATATGCATGTTCTCAGAATTGTGGTCTTCCAAAAATCTTCTAAACCCATTTATGCAGCTCAAATTTCTATTAAAAAAAATCAACATATCCTTTTCTATTGTTTTATAATCCCCTTATAAATAGAAGTCCGGGGCATAGCCTAATGAGTGGAGCATGGTTGGTTTTTAAAAGAACAAAAAGCTGAATGAAAATGATAACTTTAAATACTTGAGGCAAAACCTTATAGCCCCCTAAATTGTCTCAAAAGCTGTACAGGGACTTGCCATAAATCAAAGCTGTAAACCTTTTATACATAGCAGACCCAGCTCCAAAATCCATTGCCCCTGGCAAGAACCATGTACATGCCAACCAGCTATTTGTGTTCACAGGCCTCTGTATGTTCAGTATAAAACATAATTCCATCTATAATAAAAAGCACTAAGTTCGCCCAGGAGCAGTAACCTATAGCACCCAATAGGATCTTTGATTTTAAACAGGTGAACAGTAAATTCTACCTTCTGATTGGTTGCTATGGGTTACTGCGCCTGGGCAAATCTGGTGCCTTTTTATTACATAATCCCCATAGCTGTTAAGTACCACCCAATTGCTTTATTCAAGAACATACATACAGTTATGCTGACACATTGGTTTAACTCCACATATTTGTTCTTATTTTGTATCCATAAATGTTACTATTAGAATCATGTGATTTTGGCTTAGATCATGTACAAGTTTGAAGATCATCTACCCTATTTCCATTGATAGTTCTCTTTCTGCTCCTTAATACTGACATAGGGTACAATGTAATCCTAGATGAGGTCTTTAGCACTATGTCGTAAGAAAAATACAATAAATGGAATGTTATTAAAATTCAGTCCAGTAGCAATTAATGAGAGCATACTTGCCTTCAAACACCCGACTAGTCTAAGACTAATAATTTCAGATTATGATGCTGAGCAGATACCCAGTTTAATTTATATGAAAAAGGCTCTCATAATTATAAGTGCTTAAATAAAAAAGGATAATTTTTGGGTTCCCAGACTAAGCATATGTTTTGTAAAAACCTGCATTAAACGAATAAACCAGATCACTACCCATAAAATGTTTATTCTTTAAAACCCAACAGACACAAGACCTTGTTATGCAAACAAATCTCACCATTTTCATAGTAACTATGAAAAAATATAGCATCTACTGAGACCTTCTGCACGCAACTATTAAAATGATAATAAATAGTTCATTTCTTCATATGTTTTATAAATAGTAAATATTTGGCATAAAGCAGGGTCACGTTACTGTCCTAAACACCTGTCTCTTGACTTAAGGTACAAATGTACAAATACAGATGGAGAGTGGGTTGTTTTATGTGATCCCACTTTTCTATTATTGCTATGTGCAGTCAACCTATTTCACAGCTCCAATTATTCAAATGCTCCTTTTAGTGTGGAATTACCCTGTACTCCAAATGTAAATACATCTAATATGCCAAAGTTACCATTAGATACAATGCCATTTTTTAAAAGATACAAGATTGATACTCTAATGCTTGGTCAGGAGAAACAAGATTGTCACCTTCACTATGTATTTTTAAGGGATTTTGTCATTATGACTAAGGGATACACTCCCGAAACGCGTTAGCTTTCAACAGCAGTAACCCCAATAAACCTTATCCCAGAAGTGCCGTCTGCCTGTTGAGTTTCATTTTAAGTTATGTCACACACCATGCGTAAAGCTTAAGGGAAAATAGGAGTAACATACTCCTCAGGAATCCATTTTATGTTGATAGTGTTCATCTGCATGAACATAATGATATTTAAAGGGGTCCCACTGGAAAGTAATAAAGAATGTCCAATGCTAGTTCTCCTATTGCCTTTTAAAGGCTGCTTCATATCCAAACGCTGTCTTAATTTTGTGCCCAATATATATATAAACACTGGGCTAAAGCTTAAAATGTTTATATGTGACACTATAAAATATCAGTATATAAATTCAAACAGCTAACAATTTTTTTGTGTCTTGCCATGGTCAGTTTATTATTATTGCCCTTTATTTTATAGAGAACCAACAAAGTTACTTTTCACAGACCCCTTATTATTTACATTATACAGTTACACTAGCCTAGATCCCATATGGGGAGTATATCATAATGTCCAGTTGCAAAGTGTGGGTGATATGTGTTATGCATATGAGGAGATATCTGCTTATTGTAAGGCTGCCAAGATTATTTATTGAATACTGGATATTTACAAGTGACCAATAAAATAATGTATATATAATGTACTGTATGCCCACTAAAGGAATATTGCCATTTGGTCCATTTGGTGACACTTTTATGTGCATAAAGAGGTGGTGTAACCAATGCTCTGCACTGTAGCTTGGTATAGGCCGTAGGACTCGGGAGGTACCAAAACAATGTTACATTTTGTTACCAAACAGGAAGCCTAAAATGTAATGCATTAAAAATTGTATTTCCTACATTTTTTTTAAAAAAAATATTCAAAATCTTTAGAGGTATTTAAGATATAGCAATTTTCTATCTATCCATCCATCTATCTATCTATCTATCTATCTATCTATCTATCTATCTATCTATCTATCTACTCTATGTAACATGAAGACCCAGGGTACCGTTTAACAAATCAATAGAGTTCTTCAGTACAGTTCTTCGAAATATAACAATTATTCATTTTATGTATGTTCTTAATTCTACCTATCTGTCTAGCTATCTGTCCCATACAATAGTTTAAAAGACTGTGGCTGTATGGTCGTGGTGCTCTATCCAGAAACCTTGCTGCTTGACTTGGTTTCCGTATTCCATATAGTAAAGAAGTAGTATGGTATGGATCTCAAACACAGCGTTTCGAAGGTACAACCTCCTTGATAAAGGAGTTTGTACCTCCGAAATGATGTGTTTGAGATCCAAATAAAACACTTATGTTTTAGCACAATTGCAACAGTTTGTGCCATTCTACTTCTTTACTATATGGATCTATCTATCTGTCCATCTATCTGTCTTTTCAGGAAATGTCATATTTGTTTGTCATTACTCATGTCATACCTGGTGTCAAAAAGTGGGGAAATGTAATAAAAAAAGAATAAAATACTTTATTTAAGCCTGGAAAGTCAAGTAGGTGCATTGTGCTTTTAGCAGAGTAGCCTTAGAGTTTCATTTATAAGACTGACCAATGGTGCTTGCAGAAAAAGCAGTTACCAGTCAACTCAAGTGATATTTTATTGGTCAGATTTTTATGTGGAATGTTATGATGCAGTTACCAAGCCTATATTACATTTTTATTGAATCTGTTTTAATATTACTTTGCAGAGTTACAGCATTAACAGAAAGGAAACAATGTAATACAGAAAAAATGCCATTTGGGATTGCCCTCTCTGGAGAAAATGTGCCTGAAATACTACCGTTTCAATTTCCCAATTTTGCCAATTTTTTCCCATGTAAAGATCTGTGGGTTTTTGTTTTTAGCCTGTTTTTTTAACTGTGCATGTTTAGTATATGTGTTACATAAAAACCATTTTATATACAAAAGTTATCACACACACCAGTATAGCTAAAATTCATGTATTTTTCCCATTTTCATGTGCTTAATATGCCTCTTTATTATAAAGCTAACTTGACATTGGTCTTGTATAGGAGCTTCAAGTGTAATTTCCATTTCATTAATTACAAATCGTTTGAGAAACTGATACAGTTTAGCAGTATTTAGTATTGGCATCTCTAGGTGACGCTTACACGTCGCTCCTTTGTAATATGGTCATGACATTTCACCATGAATAGCTGCTTTATGAATGTAAATGCTTCTTTGCAAACCCAGCAAATATCAAAGGTCATATTTTTTTTAATCAAGCTATGTCAGTATCATTAACTGTATCCCCAGCAGTGGTCAGCAAAATATAGATATTCATGACTGTATATATCATTTTTGCATAGACATTACATTTTCATTCTTGCATTCTCTAGTCATCAAAAAATCATTTGAAATACTTTACATTTTTTTACATGTCCATTATAGTCAAGTTCTTGTGTCAAGTATATGCAGAATGCAGATACTCTGGGTGCTGAATTTGTACATATGCAATGATTCTAATATTTATATCTCACAGTTGTCTCTGTCAGTGCTTTACACAAACAAACACAAAATATGCAATTTCCCGTATAGATAAAAAATAATCAAAAATAAAATAATAGCTTGGTCCCATTGCATCTGAACATTATTACAACTCTGCTTGCCAAAGCTTATAATTTCAAAGGTAAGGAGAGTAAGGGATAAGATGTTGGTGATCATTGTGGTAGTAGATGTTTCCATTTATCTAAATACTGGCTAAAGGTGTATCATATCTACCAGTAAATCCGTCTCCCATACAGGGGATACAGGGTTTTTGAATGCATTGCTAGAATACTTTGATTTTGTTGAATGCTTAAAAGCTTTGAATAAAGTCATTTTACATGACATAGCTTAAAATGTTGCATACAGAGATGCCTCTAACTGCGAGTGCTGCAAGTTGAGTCAACCATGGGCATCATCTCACATTCCTTCCTTGCACATTTTTAATCTTGTGCAATAAATGAGTGTCTGCCTGCATGCAAGATGCAGCTGTAGTCATATACATACTGCCTGCATTTTTAATGCTGCCCCTGTGCCTTGCACTGCATTTTCTACGTATTGATTCTCTATTGCAGTGTTGTCCAACTTCAGTGGAACTGAGGGCCTGAATTTTTCTGGCCTACATAGTGGAGGGCCAATAATGGCAGCCAGTGTTAACCACTCCCTGTTTTTAAACCACACCTACTTTAAACCACACCCATGTTACCACTAGACTATGTCCTCATTAATTGTGGTAGCACACCAAAAAACAAATGGTTGGTGTCCACTACAGGGATATCACTTATCACTCATATGTGAAAAAAGTTAAGTCATATTAAGACATACCTTTAAATCCATATGCCTCATCCTCCCCTGTGGATAACACAGCACCCCCAGCACATGGTTAAACACCTTAGAAGCCACTAACAACAACTTTCAAATACTAACAAACCCCCAGAAAAACCCGTACCAGGCTTATGTTCCACAGGTAGAGTATGGCACACACAGGCAGAGTATGGCACACACAGGCAGAGTATGGCACACACAGGCAGAGTATGGCACACACAGTGAGCAAAGGGTAGGCAGAGCATGGCAAACACAGGGAGCACAGATAAGGCAGGCAGAATACAGAAGGAGACAGGGAAACCTATCAGGACCTCCCTGAACTGTGCTACATACAGTGACACAATACTGATGCCCCTTCAGCAGTTTGTATGAGGTGTGAACAATGTGGGCAGTTTCAGTCTGGGTCTGAGGTGTGAACAGTACATGGCTTTAGGGTGTGAACAATAGAGGTGTTACATGTGTAACAATGCAATGGGGTTACAGGGGTGAACAATTAAGGAGTTTATCTGAATTTGAGGTTTAAACAATGCAGGGGCCAGTTAATCTTAGTACTGATACATTTTAAATCTTACACATGGCAAGCAGACACAGTAGGAAGACTTTCATATGGGGGGGGTCCATTTTGACTGCACTGCTTTATTGTATTGCGTCTAGCTTGTGCAGCTGACCCCATGGTCTGGAGGTATGAGGAAAAAGGTGTATTGCTTCATGTGTATTTAGTTGCATTTTCTGGTTAATAATGGCCCCATAATGATAAGTTATTGTACTAATTCACTGGCTTTCAATAACCTACTGTCCACAAATGAATACCCCACACACACAAAAATAAATGTCTAATGTTTAAAGAACTTGTGGAACCCCAAAAAATACACTTTCAAAGAGTGGCCCCATTCTGTGTGAAGACATCTTCCCATATATTGACATATCCAAGCCCTTTTTCATCAGCTTCCTCTATATAGGAGGCATCCCAGAATGACCAACCCAACATATATCATACATTAATTTTATGTGATTTATCCCGATTGATGCCAATGAGATAATTGCACTATACGCCTTACATGCACCAATGTAAAGTTAATCCCCCCCCCCCAAACTACAGCACATTATTTATAATACCATAAGCTACAAGTAACACTTTTTTATGTGTTGATGTTATGCCTTTAATATTTGAATTTCTGTATTTTCTGCACTGTTTCTCAGGTGCTTCAATTTGCAATATATGTCATGGGCCTGTGATACCTATGAACTTGTACACAAATCAGTGCATTCCCACTCACTTTGCTTTTTATAGTCCATTATTATTAGAGCATTTTACAACTGCATGCATATTTTATTTACTGCTTGCTTCTTATTTACTTTGCATTGCAATTGATATAAAGCTTAAGTGTATCATTAATAGTTATAAAATATATATATATACATATCTGAAAGCAGGCCAATGTTGACTTGCAATTCTTTTTTAGCAGTGAGTATATTGTTATCAATTGACAATACTTGAAAATGACTTACAATCCTAGATTTAAGTACATCATATGTAGATCATTTAGACTAGAATATTTCAGAAATTTCATGGTGTACTAAATAAGTCAAAAAAAGTCAAAAACAATATTATGAATGGGTATTGAAGGTGATTTGAAATAGATTAATAAAAACATGACAGAAGGCAAATCATTCAAAAACTATAAAACAAAAATGAAGACCAAAGTTGCTTAGAATTGGCCATTCTTTAGTGGTTGCATTAAAATTAAAATACATTGTAATGTTAATTCTGAATGGGATATTGTTGTACTGGATCTCTGTGTGTTTTTTGTGCCTTCCTTTAGAAGTCAACTCAATTTGATAGAAAATATTTTTTTCTTTAAGACATTAATGGGGGAATGTAATAAAAATCGCTAACGGAAAAACTATTCGCAATGCGAAAAGTTATGCCTTTGCGCGAACAAATTTTGCTTTGTGCGAATTTAATATAACTTTTGCGAGCCCGGAAACTGTTTAGCGACCACTTCCGACAGTGAAAGACCGTTTGCGAATTTTATAGTTTGCGCCAATGCGCAGTCAATGTAATAAAACTTCTTACTGAAAAAGTTGTTATGTTTGCTCCAAAAGATTACGACACCTTCAAGCACTTCTTATGAGTGCGCAATTAAAATACGCAATGCGCAATTAAAATTCGCAATGCGCAATTAAAATTCGCAATGCAATAACAGTTTAAGGAACAATATTACATTGCGAGATGTTGATTTTTAGTCTTATTGGTGCGAATTGTTTTGCTCTTTGCGACTTTTATTACATTCCCCTGTATAGCTATAAAATGGTCCTTTTAAAGTTGCCATATGGGCTTCCCTAAATGTTGGGGAGATTGGACAAACCACTCATTCAACTGAAAACATCTGAGAGCTGTGTTTTCCCCACAATTACAGTGTAATTGCATTTTGATGTCATTTGGGTGTAAGCTGCATCTAGAACTTTCAAAGTGGGGAGTAGGTAATTTCCAATTTTAGATCACCTATTAACTCCCTATGGGAGCCATGGAACTGCCAGGTCCAGGGCAGCGGTAGTTTTAGGTTTGCTCAGTGTCAATAGGTGCAGTGGTGCACCATTCATCATAAGAGACAGCATGGATACCTCTTAAGTACTCTTATGTCTTAAGTTTTAAATCCTACCTGTCTGCAAGAAGAGGAATGCTGTCTCTGGATCTTGCATACTGGTTTGAAATTGATTTAAGGTCACAAGAGGAGAAGGGCTCTATTATCTTTTTCTCCATAACAATCATTCATCTCAAGGAGGGGAAGTAGATAATATAAGCCTGGGCACTGAAGAAGAGCTTGGTATTTTAGACCATTGCCTAAATGCAGGTGTTTTTATACAGGTCATGGAACTCCTTGGTAACTTTTAATGCCTTTATATTTTACAAAAGGGGGTTACTTTATTCACTATTTTTATTATGGAATTCTACAGAGTTAGTGGAGTGGGTTTTACTTAGATTGGTTTATTTGTTTTTGTAGAAGTGCAAATGTGCTATGTGGTGTCACTGTGTTGTGGAGGGAGACTTTGTGGCCTGCGATCTATGTGCCATATTAAGCTTTCAGAGCTCATTTTGCATTTCAGGGCATAAATAGGCAAAAGGGTTTTGATATTAGATTTATGAGCCTCTTATTCCTTTCCCAAAGTCTTATATTTTGCCTCAAGACCTGTTTTCTAAAGGTGGCCATACACCTGAAGATCCTCGCAAATCAGGAACTTTGTTTTATATCGCCACCTATGTGCTGGGCTGAGACATCTCTTTGAACTTCGCCTGCCTAGACCTTGTCCTGAATCTTGACATCGCTTGAACTCCACCTGCCCAGACCTTGGCCTGATTATTGACATTGCTTAAACTCTGCTTGCCAAGACCTCAGCCTGATTATTGACATCTCTTTGAACTCCTCCTGCCTAGACCTTGTCCTGATTATTGATAACGCTTGAACTCCACCTGCCCAGGCCTCGGCCTGATTATCGACTTTGCTTTGAACACCCCGTGCCTAGACCTTGTCCTGATTATTGACATTGCTTAAATTCCACCTGCCCATACCTCAGCCTAATTATTGATTTTGCTTTGAACTATGCCTGCCCAGACCTCGGCCTGATTATTGACATTGCTTGAACTCTGCCTGCCCAGACCTTGGCCTGATTATTAAAACAAAACAAGAAACCTGTGGCACAGCTGATGCGGTTGATTAAGTGATCAGTGTTTATTCTGCTCACAAAAGAAAGCGGCAACGTTTCAGGTCTCTGCTGGGCCCTTTATCAAGCCTTATCTTGGCCTGATTATTGACATCACTTGAACTTCACCTGCCCAGACCTCGACCTGTTCTGATTAGGCTCTCCTTTTTCCCCTCACTGCACCCAACCCTTGGACACTGGCATGCTTGTGGAGGGGTGCATGCGAAGCTTCTGACATCTTGAGCTCCGCCTACCAGGTAACTTTGTCTACTAAATTATCAGTTAAACATTCGGTAAACCCAATGACATTTTTTTGTCTTCAATAAGGATTAATTATATCTTAGTTAGGATTGAGTAAATGTCCTGTTTCAGTATTACTGAGAAAATGGAAATTATTTTTAAACATCAGAATTTGTTTAAAATTGAGCCTATGGGAGATGACCTTCCAATAATTCAGAGCTTTCTGGATATGGGATTCTGGAAAATGGGTCCTATGCCTGTAAATGTTTATATTTATATTTATTGGGGATATATATATATATATATATATATATATATATATATATATATATATATATATATATATATATATATATATATATATAAATATATATATATACATATACAATGTTTTTGATCATTTCTAAATGTAAACATATACATTGCATTGTCTAACAGCTTGGCAGACTGCATTTATACTTGAATATATAACTGCATATATACACATCCCATCTGAACATCTAACAATGATCTATGAATTTAAAGAGGTTAGCCCATTTACTGCTGAAGACTTACAGGAAATTCTGAAATGTTTCAGGGTTGCAATTTGAAAGAACATTTTAATTCATACCAATTAATAAAAAAAGATTCCAAAATTAATAGAAATTCTAGCTAATAGGTATATTTAAAGTGACAATTACTTTCTTGCGTGTGAGCTACACTACCTTCATTCTGCAAATAAATTCAGCTATATTGCTAATTTCATTGGCTATCTAGTGGTAGACAACAGAGGCATGCCAGCATATGGTACAGATGGAGTATGTTGTACTGTTGGTTGGCACATGCATGCCTTGAGCTGGTAGCGACTGGATGTGTTTCACAGATGGCATGTTTTGTCTCTTGGGAGGTAAATCAGTGGTTTGGATTAAAATCTCCATACTCATTTTCAAAATAACATGCAAACCTTGCTCTGTGATTCTAAATGGCTAATCGTGGGCAGAGCAGGTACATAAAGCTGCTTCAGCAATCATAAAATACAATAAACATGCCTTACAATATGCACATACAGTACATACAATGCATATACTGGAAAAGCCTGTTAAATTTCCCTTATTATTTTCAAGGATTTCTGCTTTTTACATTTATTATTAACCCATACCTCTACCATTTGAATATTCCACTCAAAACATTGTTTTCATTATTAAGAAACAAATGCTTGATGTCATTATTGTTTAATAAATGTGGGGTCTATGAATACCTACTAGGAAAGGAATAGAATTTTGCAGTGGAGAGAGGAACAATAAACAGCCAATCCAAGATAAAAACAAAGAAGTATACATGCAAAATACATGCTATTCTCCTACCTTCCTTTGAAGAAGTGCCTCTTTAGGTCAAGGATGCCTGTGTCCTTGATTTTTAAGAAATGTCATATGATCCTATTTCTTACTTTAAGTTCTATTACATTTTCCTTTACTCTTCACTTTAAGCACTGCTGTAAATCTGCATTTAATGGTGATATATATATATATATATATATATATATATATATATATATATATATATATATATATATATATATATATATATATATATAATAAGCACTGTGTAACAGTGCATAAAGGATTTTTTCTGGAACAATAGAAATTGAAGATTATTGTGACATAGCAGACAAACTACTACAAATAATATGTGGGAAAGTGATTACCCTCTCCTGAAACTTCCTGAGTTATATTGCAGCTCTTTTCTATACTCCATCTACAGTGCATCTTCTGGGTACTGCTAATGTGAAATAACTGTATAACAGAGAGTCATTACAGTGCAATGTAGATATTTATTAGTGAAACCTTCTACCCAGTGATTACAGATTTTACTAATTACTGACCAGAGCATGATAACCATATCGACTGCCAGAAGACAGCAGAAATATCAGAACCATTATTCATGCTAAAGTCAGGTAAACTTGAAGAGTCACATCAGTACAAGCAGGGATCAGGCAAAGATCAAGTAAAAAAAAACATAGCACAAACCCAGGTAATTAGCTGGTAAAACAGTTCAGTTACATTTAGCCCAGACAAGTGAGATCATTTCAGAAGGTGTATTAGGAAAGTCTTTTATTTGGAAAGTCTATTTAAGTATAATTGTGCATGCATGATTTTGTGCAATAACAAATGCAAAGATGATGCCTAAGTCATTTGATGATAGAAAATTGACCTACCGATTTCTGGTCCAGTTTTTTTGAAGGACCAGCCAGTATGCTATGTCATGTAGAGAGCCAAATAAAATCTCCTACTTCAAAGTATCTTTATTGAGTCATTTCCTGACAACGTTTTGTATTTGTCCTGAGAGTGACAAATAGTCTAAATAAATCATGAAATTAGCGGTTAAAAAGGAAGGTCAATCTACAGCTGTGAGGACTTGGATTTCTTTAGGGAAATCAGGTAGAAGAGTAGGATTAAAGTCATAATCAGAGAAAAACATTGTTTAATAGAAGAGTGGACAAAATATGTATTTCGCTAGTAGTTGAAATGAGCACCAATGGTCTTGGAGTAGAAAAGCATCATATACTGTACATTGAGCAAAAGTCTGGCTGGTCCTTTCCATTTAGGCTATGGTGTGTCCTACATTTACTTAGAAAAAAGTTTCCCGTATTTTACTAGGCTGTTCATGGGATCTGTGAGTACCTGTCAAAATCTTCTTTGGTATGGGCCTTTCCACTTGCCCAACTGTTTGAGAATGAAAGAAAAAAAGATAAAGACCAATTAATATGCAATCTACACCAGAGCCCACCAAAATTTAGAAGTAAACTAAGTTTCTCAATCAAACATAAATTGTTTGGGCAAACCATGCAAACAAAAAATGTAGTTTATAAAACTGTCAGCAGTGACTGAAGCACAAGGAATGTCAAAGGGATGAGATATGCCATCTTAGTCTGTTGACTAACATACAGTATATGGTATTTCTAGAAAAGATTCCTTAATCAAATTAGGTCAAATGAAGGGACATTTGACTAAATCAATGTTTTTTTAGCTTCCAAAATCTCCATCCAGCAGGTGATCATGTACAAATCATAAAACGTCTGTGCAAACTGATTGGGTTATATTTATATATAGGTACCCAGAGGGCATGAGCATAGGGTGGCAGCTATATGGGGTGGCCTATGGGTGCTTTGTTTTTGATACTGTTTGTGGCTTTGCACCACCTTTGAAGTATACATGGTGGCAGCAAGAATTTTCTGGTTGTTTAGGCTGTTTTAGGGTGTGATTACACTAGTTTCTAACCTGTGTGTGTAAGGTGAGAGACTGAGTGTTGGAGTGTTTAACACCTTATAGTCATACCCAGTGGCACATATGTCTGAGAGGGCATAATTATGACACCACCTCTTCTATAAATGGAGCATGACGAAAATGTACTCAGCACAGGAATGGGCGCAGTCAATGGCCGGTGGCTTAAGAAACACAAGACTGAATTGTGTCCTTGACTGAGGTACTGTACAACGATTTGATCCTAGTGTAGATGCAGCCCTTGTTAGAGAAAATGTGTAATATGCACTGATCAAATATTTTCAAAAGCATCATTAAAGGGATATTGTCATGATTTTTATGGTTATGTTAATACAATATTACATTGTGTGCCTTGCTAAAAACTCATTCTCCCTCCCTGAAGATCTTGAACAGTGTCTTTCAGACCTAATAAAATCTGACCCCAGCACCTGCTTCTAGAGGCAGTGCCAAGAAAAAGAAACAACTTTGAAACAATTGGTGTCAAAAACTGTTTTACTTCTTACTGTAAAGAATCCTATATTTTTATTCTAAGGTACACAATGCTAGCAGTCGTCTGAAATATGTGTCCCTTCTGCATTTTATAGATATCTTGACCAGAATTAATACACTGTCATCAGCTCCTCTAAATCTTTTCTTTCAAGTGAGTAGGTAGAGCCTTTGATTTTCACCACAATGCATCGTGTCATGAGAATAATATTAAGTTAAACAATGAAGCATACTAGAAAAAAAACTAAAACAGTGGGTGGATTTGTATTCCTGTTGCAAACACAGAGGTGGCCTCTACACAATGCAGTATTAGAAAGGATATGTTATTACAGTAATAAACATAGATTTAAAACTGGTGAGTCTGTGTTGCCATAATTTACAGAAAATTCTTTGCGAGCTTTAATTCAATAAGAATACTGGAAAAGGATGGAGAGCACAGTATTAACACTATCACTTCCAGCATATCATTTCCCATGTGCTGAATTTACATAGGTACTTGGAAAAATCGGATGCTTCCAACTCATGTCCATTAGATTACTGGCTTTATTACCTCACACAGAAACCAAAATATTCTTTGGCATAATGTAAAAGCAGGTAATTCTAAAGGACATGAATCATGGATAGATTCCATTGACTGGTGTCTATCTATATATAATGAAAGGGGTGTTTCACCTTTAAGTTAATTTTTAATATGCTATAGAATGGCTAATTCTAAGCAACTTTTCAATTGGTCTTTATTATTTTTTGTAGTTAATGATTTATTTTCCTTCTTCTTTTGACTCTTTCCAGCTATCAAATGGGGGTAACTGACCCCATCTAGAAAAAAAAATACTCTGTAAAGCTACAAATGTATTGTTATTGCCACTTTTATTACTCCTCTTTCTAGTCATGCCCTCTCCTATTCATATTTCAGTCTCTTATTCAAATTAATGCATGGTTGCTAGGGTATTTTGGACCCTAACAACCAGATTGCTGAAATTGCAAACTGGAGAGCTGCTGACTAAAACTCAAAAATCACAAATAGTCAAAAATGCAAAGCAGCTGTCTCAGAATATCACTCTCAATTTAAAGGTGAACAACCGCTTTAAAAGTATGGGGCTCACTGCTTAAAGAATTCCTATCTCATAGCTTCCTACTTATTAGCTAATTTTGTTTGTTAGGAGTCAGGTCTTTCCTGAATATCAGGATACTTTTAGAGAGAAAGTGACAGTAACCCTTCCAGAACATGGTAGTGCCAGTGTTAGTTTACTCAGGAGCTTTTATGTATGACAAAATGCTTTGCATCTATTTAGCATTCTAACACAATGGTTTCATAGTATCTCACAGTACTGGCTTCTCTTTAGAGTTAGCTATGGATTTTTGACTGTTTGCCCCCTTCTGCTGGTAGCATTAATAATAACATTAGAACATGAGCACTGTGCCACTGGGTCATGTGCCCTTCTAACTTCTTGTAAGTGGGTCATTACACAATAGGATAGTTATGGGAGGCAAAAAGAAAGGTTATATTAAGTAATAACAGCTTTTGCAGGAATAAAGCTACAAGCTGACATAGTAACATCTTCAACCGAAACTGCAAGTAAAAAAACAAGAGGAAAATCATTTTGTATGTTAACCTCTTAAAGGATGACAAAAACATGTAATTCACTAGGGGGAAGCAATTTGTTAGGAACCCCAGCCCCCAGTGAATGTAATCACTAACCTAGGACCCCAGACTGGAACTTCTCTTCACTCAAAAATGCATTGGGCCGAAGTAGTTTTTTTGTGCGAGTGCTGAGCCGTTATATAGAAGCATTCCTGTGGCAGTCCAGGACCATTCCCATGAGCCCCTTAATGATCTAAAACTTGTTCCTCTGGTCATGGTATAAAAAATCAGTGTATATGAATATGGGTTCAACAAAAATTTAGCTGTTGTCCTATACGATATCTAAAACCGATTCTGTTGTGTTGTTGAGTTTGTGTAACACAAAGGGGACATTTTATTTCACAGTGTATATTCAGCTTTCCCCAAAGATATCAAAGGAGTTTACAGAAGAGTACAACATAAAATACGTTTTATTTCAAGAAACAGTGCCATTTTTTAAGCAACAATTGCATCTAGGAATATGTCAGTTCCTTTGAGTGACCAACTGCACAGAAGTGTTTTAATGACAAAAAAAATGCATGTTTCTATGTCTGCCCTTACTCAAGTGCCAAATAATTGTATATTAGAAATATCACATATAGTCAGGTACACTTTGCCCACTTAGAGTAAATCTTAGGGATATGTCAGTCAGTAATTGACTTGAATGGCATCTGTCTGTCACTGTCCATGTCAGTGACCCAACTAGATATTAATGGGCCCCACAGCAAATTATTTTTCATGTCCCCACAATGTCTAGAGATTGACCAGTTTTACCAATATTTATTGAAACTGTATATGAATTAGGGACTTATGGAACCCCTATACCTCCTGGGCTCCCCTGCAGCCGCAGTGTCTGCTTCCTTCGTAGTCACATCTCTGGTTCACATGAGGCATATTTTTGCCAGGAAAATGCACACAGATGAGAAGATTTTGAGGTTGCCTATTGGATCATGGAAAGATTTACCCCTACAAAATATATATTTGTTTAAAAAAATGGGTTGTATAATTTAGTAAATAGCACTACAATGCTTTCCATTCTGTCGTTGGTACAGGCATTGCATTAACTATAAAGAGAAAGAACACTGTAGCTGGAGAGGAGATTTAATTTTCTAGAAAGGGCACACACAATGCACTGTGAGCATGTATCAGATTAACTACATATGTATGTACACTTATATACATATGTAACTGTACGTTTCTTCCTGTCATGTTGCTAATTTGCAATGTGAATTATGTTTTTTTATGGTAATTGGTTCATTATTTGGACAAATCTTTTGTGGTAGATTCAGTATTCACCCAAATGCAGAAATTGTGTATACCTAATATTAATAAATAAAAGGAGTCAGGCTAACCAAGTTGGTCAAAATCAGAATCATTTACTTGCACAAACTTGCTTTGGTATTTAAATGATGTTGGTGTTGGAACTGGTTTCACACATCCACACAGCCAGGATCTTAGTAGATACTGGAGAGAGTTGTTGGCTTTCTATCTTCTGCCATACCTTCTCTGACCAGGAACTGAGGCAGAAGGGGGTTGTGCTTTACAGTTAAAATTCCCATCTCCTCCTTAGCTCATACATCCCCCCAATTTATGGGAAATCCCTAATCTCACAAACCTCAGATTTTGAAAATTTAAATAATGGGTCTGCAATGGGTGCTTCTCACTCTCTGGCTGGTAAATCCAATGGTGCCCACTACCTTAACTTTGACTCATCTTTCCAGTGCCTAGACTAGGGAAAGGTGATGAGGTACAGCGACAATAATTCCACTCCCTGCACTAAAGCAGACACATTTCCGGTTTCTTGATATTTTCCTATTCCCGTAATAAAGGACACTAGGAGCACAGTTCTTATCTTATCTCAATACAGAAGTGGCCCTGGTGGTCCCATACCTGTACAATAAAAAACAAGTGGCTTTCACTCTGATAAATGCCCCCAGAAAGGGATATATATAAGAAGCGATCAGCGCCTGTGGCAACAGAAATAAAAAACAGACATAGCGCAGTATGTTCACAATGTGGAATATCACCCTGTGCATACACTGGATGGTAAGTAGATGTGTTCTTCCCTTCTCCTTTAAATGGCCACTTATAAGGGTGTAGAGTGGCAATACAGGTGGACAGAAGAAAGGAAAGGTATTTTTTTCTATGAACTTTCCTGTGAAATGGAATGTGTATTCCGAAGATGCAGATGCCTTCACCTTATATATAAAAAATGCCTACTTACAAACCACTGCCGTGGTATGGTGTATTTAACATGAAGCTCTTTCAAGTTCCTCCTTCAGCGTTCACCACTCCTTCCGAGTTTCTCAGCAGGAATACAAATCGATAATAGTATAACACCGTTTATTTAAAACATAATTAAAAACAATTAAAATTCTCACTCACATTTCCCTTGCGGGTTTTTGCGCATTGAGTCCAAATAAAAAGTCTTTCTGGGGTCCCCCAAAGGCAATCCTGTCCGCTCACTCCAAGTTCTTGCCAGCTTGCTTCAGGTGCCTTGGTCTGGATTGTTGTGTCCCCCAAACTCTGCCTAACGCGTTTCGCTGGGTGTTACCAGCTTCCTCAGAGACGCCTCTGAGGAAGCTGGTAACACCCAGCGAAACGCGTTAGGCAGAGTTTGGGGGACACAACAATCCAGACCAAGGCACCTGAAGCAAGCTGGCAAGAACTTGGAGTGAGCGGACAGGATTGCCTTTGGGGGACCCCAGAAAGACTTTTTATTTGGACTCAATGCGCAAAAACCCGCAAGGGAAATGTGAGTGAGAATTTTAATTGTTTTTAATTATGTTTTAAATAAACGGTGTTATACTATTATCGATTTGTATTCCTGCTGAGAAACTCGGAAGGAGTGGTGAACGCTGAAGGAGGAACTTGAAAGAGCTTCATGTTAAATACACCATACCACGGCAGTGGTTTGTAAGTAGGCATTTTTTATATATAAGGTGAAGGCATCTGCATCTTCGGAATACACATTCCATTTCACAGGAAAGTTCATAGAAAAAAATACCTTTCCTTTCTTCTGTCCACCTGTATTGCCACTCTACACCCTTATAAGTGGCCATTTAAAGGAGAAGGGAAGAACACATCTACTTACCATCCAGTGTATGCACAGGGTGATATTCCACATTGTGAACATACTGCGCTATGTCTGTTTTTTATTTCTGTTGCCACAGGCGCTGATTGCTTCTTATATATATCCCTTTCTGGGGGCATATATAGGCTTGTTTTTGGATTTACATACGGTTGAGAGACTGTGAAGGGGTCGGCAAGAAATATTCTAAGAGACTGACATTTTTTATTGGGCTGCATTTTGTAAGCTATACATTGTTTTCACTCTGATAAACATGCTATATGTATATATTTAGCAAGAGAAGTTCTAATACATGCCTCGCAGATAACAGGTCTTTGTTGTGCAATAAATTATATCTTAATGTGAAAAAAATGCTTCTGATCTATAATCAACAATTCGGGATTTGGATTTTCTATATGGTTAATATTTAAATCCTGCTTTTCTGCAGTTTTCTCAATTATGTTCACTTCCAAATACAAAAATAGACAAGGCATACATCATTATCCTGGAAAAGAAAAAGGCAATAATTTCCAGTTTAATTAAGAGCATTTGACTTTTTTAATCAATTTTCAGAAGGAAGTGTTTTGCTTGAAATGAACTGATTCAATTTAGAATAAGGTGAAAAAATATGCATGAAGATTTAAACAAAGTTCAGTCTTGCAATCTATGCTTTTATACATAATATTTCAATGTGTACCTGTATCTGCATGCATGTGTATAAATATACATACATATTTTATATATACGTTTTATATGTCTCTCAATAATTTGTTTTTGCTGCACCAACTGCATTTATTGTAGATTTATGACACAAGGAGATAGCTTTCATCACCCACAGTCTGGAAGAAGTTTTATTATTATTCATATTACATGCACTACCACACGCTATCTATTTGATAACATGTCCTTGTGGACTGTCATAAGTTGGCAACATGAATCAGACAGGTTACTCATAGATGTACATCAATCCATGATTAGTATGGCTTTTCAAAATGGGACAACCAATAAACCAGTGGCCAATCATTTTTTGGATTGGGACATACATGTAGGTTGCACCCATTTTGCTATATTGCCATTTACCCCATTGAGAAGAGGTGGAAATAGGTCCAAATTATTGCTCCAGAGAGAGGTATTTTCGATTAAAGAACTAAATTCTTTGGCCCCTCTCGGTCTGAATGAGCATTTCTCTTTTCTATGCATTTTAAATCAGCTTTAAAATCTCCAGATTATGAGTTTGTGGAAGTATTTATTTTTGTTGTAAATGTTTCTTTTAGACATTTGGTATGATACATTTGTAATTTAACATGTCATTGGTATAAAGATACAGGTTATTCATGTATAGTCTTTTTTCTATTCTTGGTACAGGGCTTGGTGGCTGTATGCCTTCAGTCACATAGTGTGGGTGGAGATACTGGTTGGGTGAGTGCACTAGTTTTTACCTATTTATTCAATTGTTTTTAGAGTAATAATATGGTCTTGATAAAGGTCTTAGGAAAGGACCGAAACGTTAACCTTTTTAATATGTATTAAATAATTTTTTAAAATTACCTAGGGGCCGATTCACTAAATTCGAGTGAAGGATTCGAAGTAAAAAAACTTCGAATTTCGAAGTATTTTTTGGGCTACTTCGACCATCGAATGGGCTACTTCGACCTTCCACTATGACTACGACTTCGAATCGAAGGATTAGAAGTAAAAATCGTTCGACTATTCGACCATTCGATAGTCGAAGTACTGTCTCTTTAAAAAAAACTTCGACCCCCTACTTCGGCAGCTAAAAGCTACCGAAGTCAATGTTAGCCTATGGGGAAGGTCCCTATAGGCTTTCCTAAGTTTTTTTGATCGAAGGATATTCCTTTGATCGTTGGATTAAAATCCTTTGAATCGTTCGATTCGAAGGCTTTAATCGTTCGATCGAAGGAATAATCCTTCGATCGTACGATCGCAGTACTTGCGCTAAATCCTTCGACTTCGATATTCGAAGTCAAAGGATTTCAATTCCTAGTCGAATATCGAGGGTTAATTAACCCTCGATATTCGACCCTTAATGAATCAGCCCCCTAGTGTACATCCTGCCTTTTTTGATCATTTTTGTATGCAGCTATGCTTGGTAGCACCTGGGTCATATATCTATTTTTATAGGAGTGCAGAAATTACTTTGAATGCACACAAGTCTTGTTTAAGATCTGTTATCTGAGTGCCTAGTGCCAGCGGTTACATGCAGATAATATCCTTAATATCTGGTCAGCAGTATATTCCTTCTATTCTATTATTATTTTTACAGTGCACTGTGCAGTGGCTGTGCTTAGAGATTTTATGATCATGCAATGGCACCAACACATTGGCCAGAGATTCATCTTATGCATTCATATGCAAAAAATCAGTCTTGTATTTAGTTACATAAAAATCCAGTTTAGCAAATCCTGGGGCCAGTACCAGTGCCATATTTTAAAAGTACATATTGTGGCAATAAAAAAATTTACAGCAACATTCTCAGCACCACATTGGCGTTATTGGGAAGACAACAGTACAGTGTGGTTAAGGTATTATTTTTAGCTTTAAAATATCATATACATTTCCCTACCTTATTAGAGAAGCTCCTTTCCACAATGCTGCAACTACTATTCATTTGGCTGTTTTCCCAGGCTGTGCAGGTGAAGTTGTGGTTCTCAAAACTGTAGAATTCCAGCCAATCAGCAGCTAGGTGGACCTGACAGAGAACTGCAATTTTTCATTCCCAGTGATAAGGCAGAACTTTGATGCAAATCTACTATGCTTTTAGGCAAGGCTATTAGGACACGCCCACCACACAGTAAAAGTGGACAGAAATGAAAACCCCATTAATTTCAAGAAACACAGTAATATCGTTTTAGCTGTCATTTGCCTTTGATATAGTCTTTTCTATATAATATAAACTTAAATTGTATTCTATTCTTCCAGCAGTTCCAAAACTGGCTACAATTACACAGTTATATTTATTTATTAAATATGTTTGTTTTTACTGTTTATTTAGTGAGTTGCCTATAAATAAATCAAATTTGTTAACTGGTTCTTAACCAGAAGGTAAGTGAAAAAACATTCATTGCTCTTCTCTGGTTTTAATGATTAGTGCTTGGGTGTATTCTAAGACCATTTGCAATTGATCCTCATTTTTTTTAATTATTGTACAGGTTCCTGATATTTCACATGAAATCTTGAAATGATCTCACCTTTTATGGGGAAGGGGTACACGTCCCTTTTTGTTCACTTTGTCAGCTACCTACTTCTTTAACTCGCGGAGAAAGGGTTAATACACTTTTTAAACGATCAGAACCCTGAAAATCTACTGTAAGCGGTGCCTGCATTTAACTAGAGGTGAGATACCGTGGTGTGGTTGTAGTTCGTTTTGTGTGACTGGTGAACATGTTTCTCCAAACATGAGCTGCCTTGACTTTTCCCATGTGATCTCTGGAGTTTTAATAGGGTAAATAATACAGATTTTTGTATAATGATGTGAGTGCCATTATATTAGAGCATGGAACTCCCTATCTAATAATGTTTTGTTGATTATCAAATTAACTCAATTTCTCACAGGTTAGGAACAGTAGCAATTAGTAGAAGAGTGGGTATACACCAGCTGTATCCTTCTTAATTTAAGACTCACTGATGCTTTGTTTCATTCAAGAATTGTCCTGTGACTTCCACCACTTCCCAAAACCCGCATTAGTGCCATCACTTGTTTATCCATCCCAGCAAATTTACCTGACTTCTGTTCCCTTCTTACCACTGTGCCCCTCTCAAAAGAGCTGTCATACATTCTACCATCTAACATGAACTTTTTCCTCTCCCTTTACATGCCATTTGGGACCTCATCAATCCTTTTATATTTTAAACAATGTCTTCACCGGTGATAAGCAAAATTTTGGATTCATGGAGAAATTCCTTGTTTTGCCATCAGTAAATGGCCAAGAAAACCCACAGAGAAAAAAAGCCAGCAAAAAACGTCAAAACACTTTGAAAAAATGTCTATTGACTTCAATTTCTTACACAAATTTTTACCATTCAGTGGGATTTTTCCACAGGAATTTTCCAGTGGGACAGATCACTTGTCCCCTCATGCATCCTTTTTAACCCTGGTTATTCGAGGTCCCCACACTGCATAAGCACTTTACCTCTAACTGAGATTGAGTTTTCATTTGTTGGTAAGTTAAAGATATAGGGGCAAATTCACTAACCTGCGGAGTTGCGCTAGCGCAGTCTTCACCGCACTTCACCAAGCGTAGTTTCGCCATCGCTACATAAATTCACTAAAATGTGAAGTTGCGCTCTGGCGAATGGTAGAGAAGTTGCACTAGCGTTAATTCATCAAGCAAAGAGAAGTCACGCTAGCGATGCCTAATTTGTATACGGCGCCAAGTTAAAGTACAATGGAAGTATATGTAGCATCAAATACATTACACTACACAAGCCTGGGAAAGCTTCATTAAATAAAATAGAGTTGTTATTTTGCCCTATACATGTGCCCACTGTATAGTTTAGGTGCCATATGTTAGGAAATGTAGGGGGGAAGGAGGGTAGCCCCAAAAAAAATTTACGATCTTTTTCAGCCTATCACCCTTAAAAAAGGAAAAGACGCCAGTGTTTTTTGGGACTTAGAAATATATTCAACTTTTTTTGAAGCAATCCCTATCTACTCTATTGCACTTCGCCTGGTCTGAGGTGGCAAAGGCAAGTCTGGCGCAAGAGGTAACATTCAGTAAAATGCACAAGTTAGTGAATTAGCATAGTTACATCCCTTCGCCATAGCGCAACTTTGCCTGGCATAAGGGTGCGAAGTAGCGCTAGAGTAGGTCCACTTCACTAGCAAATTTACGCCAGCGCCCGTTAGTAAATCAGCAAAGTAATGAAATTACATCACGCCGGCGAATTTGCGCTATTGTTAGCCGATTTGCGCTTTAGTAAGTTTGCCCCATAGAGGGGCCCATATGAAGTAAATTAAAGATCTAATTCCTCCAATTTATAACAGGGCACCAAGGAGGCATAAGCAGCTTTTAAGATCAAAGTAAAGAAATGAGTTTGCAAGTGTACAAACAGATGGGTTTTGAAGTTACTGCTCCAGGTATGTCAATATGTGAAGGTCTTATTCAGATATGTAAGGATGTAGGAACCTCTACCCCCCCCCACACACACACACAACAGCACCACAATAGGCCCAGCACTTCAAGAGACCAAGGTATAAATATTCAAATATTTTCCCACGCCCAATTTTGCAGAAACTCCAACCACTTCCCCACAAGCCCCACCCCTTAATGACCAACAAATCACACTTTTAAGTCTCTTGGGGCAAATCGAAAACCATGAACGCAGAAGCTGACTTCTTAAATTTAATCTGTATATCAGTTGCATTGGTCAAAAGTAGTTTGACTGCCAAGGGCCAAGATGTGTGGAACCGCCAGCAGTACCCTAACTGATGACCAATTTCAATATATGTTTGCACTTGTGTAATTTTTCATGAGTATTAAGATCCTGAAAATGATAGTGCTTTGAAGGCCCATTTAGGACTGTTTGTGACATAGAATATTGTAACATAGTTTGAATAGTTGGAACTGTATAGACTTCTTGTGATACATGGCTTTTTCACATATTTATTTTTTATTATTTTGTAGAGTGGCAACCATGTACCATAACAATAGCACAGCCTAAAAGAAAAACAAAAATGTTTCTCAGTGGATGCAAAAAATTACAACTAATTTGAAAGCATGCAATAAAAGTATAGTGTTATGAGGTTGCTGGTTAGTGTAAAACTATTACTAACAACAAGTTTATAAAACTTCTGTGATTTGGCCCTCTTTGTATTAGACTACTTCTGGGTGTTCTCAAAGAGGCACTCATCTTGCTCAGTGTCTCCATCTTGCAGGATCCAAATAAATACCTAGAGGTACCTCTACTAGGGAAAGGAAGACCATTAACATGCAAGTCATAGTGAAACACTAATTCTCTTTCTAGCAGGACAACTAATGCAAAAGGCAAGCCTTACACAGCAACTCTCAGCACTGCAAAGTTTCTTCAAATGTAAATTGTACATTATCAAAGATATTTTCATATAACATTTTTAAGGTACTTACCAAAGTGATCAGTTGTAGTCCTTTCTACGGGTACTAAGATGCTGCTGTTCATTTAAAGAAATTTGATCAGTATTTGCAGCTCTGGGCCCCCTCCAACCAAGCTCTAAGTAAAGTTCAGTGGTGTAACTAGATATTACTGGGCCCCACAGCAAGTTATTTTTTAGGTCCCCACAATGTTCACCAGTTTTACCAATATTTGTTGAAACTGTATATGAATTAGGGTCTCATGGGGCCTCTATACCTGAGTTGGAGCTGAAGCCGTATGGGAGCTGAAGCGGTTGTCACTGTAAAGTACCAAAGCCACCAAGAACAAAGAAGCTGCTGTCTCCTATGAAGAAGAAGACTTCCTGGCAAAGGTAAGTTTCCATTGAACAGTTCAGTGAACACCAATGTTTTTTTTTTTTCGTTTTTTTTTAACTTTTATAGGGGGAGCCGCCAATGATTTTGTTTTTAACTTTAATGGGGGACCCTAGCCTCCAATGGTTTTTTTAACTTGGGGACTGGTCATCAATGCTTTTTTTAAATTTTATGGGGGAAAGTCCTGACCACCACTGTTTTTTTTTTACTTTAAAGGAGAACTAAACCCTAAAAATTAATATGGTGCAAAATTCCATAATTTATATAATGACCTTATTGCATCAGCCTAAAGTTTCAGCTTCTCAATAGCAGCAATGATCCAGGACTTCAAGCCTGTCACACGGGGTCGCCATCTTGGAAAGTGTCTGCGACACTCACATGCTCAGCCTTATATTGCAACATTTGTATTCTATGTGTACTTTAAATTGTGAGTTGGTCCCTAAGCTCAAAAAAAATGTATACCATCTAATAAGAGAGGTGGTTTATCGCAAACCTACAAAAATATTTATTATTAATATTAGTTTACATTTATAGTTGTACAACTTGTGACTTCATGCACTTATCTGGATTATAAAAGTCCATACAACCTTAGAAACCTTAGTTCAAAAAAACATTAAGATCTCCTACTAATAGCACATTGTTTAACAAAACTGCACGTTTGTAATGTTTATTTGTCATTTTCAATCTTGTTTTAATAAAAATATAACATCAGTCTTGGTATACACAGTATATAACATCTATATAACATCTATATTTACACACATCTATCATTACCAGGTGTTTGCATTTTGCTATAATCTAAAATGAAAAATATCTTTTGGAGAGAGTTTGATCGAAGAAGCTAGCTGTAGATGAGCTACACTGGTTATGGATGATTTCACAGCCCACTGATGGATAAATATACAAAGTCCAAACACTAACTATAAGGGAACATTCTTTATCACAACATGGAGTATGGCAAAGAGCCAATAAGTATTGTGAATACAGAGGGTAGTACCATATGGCATAGCACCCTGGACATTAAAGACAAAGGCTAGTATTCCTTCGGGAATGCCTCTTTCTTACTCAAATCAGCACAACAAATACAGAAAATAAAGCTGAGGTCTTAGTATTCATTCCAGTGCGGCAAAAAATATTGCTAAATTGCACTAAAAAAATCACACCCCACTTTTCTAGGATGATCTGCTACAGCAGATTTAGGGCACTTGTTGTCCAGCAGGAAATAGCTTAAAGAGTTTTGGGCATCATTCTTCAATCATTCTAAGAATTATTTAAAAAGAATATATATAGAAAATATATAGGAACAGGGAAAATAGCATGATTCTGAATCTGGTCAAGGACAAATTGTACTAACAAGCATGCACTTAGCAGTGCCGGACAATTGCCAGGGTCAAGAGGTTGTCTTAACAATTGAGGCCACGGTCATGGAACAGTCACAAAAAGGCTGTTGTGAATGGTTACACAAGTAGCACTGAACTTGACCATGTGCTTAGCATAGAAAAGTAACAAAATTCGCTTTCAAGGGGTTAAAACCCCAAAAATAAAATCTTACCAAATTAGAAAGAATTTAATTACAAAATACTTGCCCCCTTTCTGGTTCTCTCTTGAAACAATGTAGCAGAAGTCAGTCTTGCATGCTTCTTCACAGGTCTGTTAATCAACTGGGTTCTTCTACATTGTTTCAAAAGTCAGAACCACCAGGACTGAGAACAGAAATATACAGACAGATATATCTTTCAATAGCAGTTACAAATAACTGTAAAACCACTGAAAACTTATTATCAATGTATACTGGAAAGTTGCATACAACAATGAAATAATTGAAAAGCAACAATTTTTTTATTTTTTTTATTTGATTAGGAAGTTTTATTTTTGGGCATACTGCCCCTTTCAGTTTCCAAAATGAATAAACTGGGGCTGCTCTTCTGAAACTACTAGGCCAATCCACCTTAAACAGCAGGTTTAAAAGAAAGCCTGACTACAAACCACATTATTCTTTTATTTTAATTTATGTTTTTCTGGTGTAAAAAATACATGTAGAATTCAGCTGTAGTATTATACAGAACTGGAATCCACTGGGTTACTGATCCACGTTAATTTCTTATGGTGTAATTAGCAAAGACGCTCTGTTACAGTTCCTTTCAGCATAATGGCTATTTCAACCTTGACAGGGTTAATTTCATTATTATCTTTTCAAGCAGTTATATGAAATACTGTAAAGACACAACTTTTAACATACTAGTGTGTGAAAAAGCATTATACCGTTTTTTTTTTATCACACACAATTTTTATATGCTGTCTCACTGTTGTTTATGCAAAAGAAAAAAATAAAATCCCTTGGGTGCTGTAAGAGCTCCAAACAACGTAATGCATTACAAATTGCAGAAGATTCTATGGTACCCATGGTACTAAAATGGGCAGGAATAATACTATTAAATCTGGCTATTATTAAAGAGACAGTAAGTCTAAAATAAAAGAGTGCTATAACAACAACAACAAATTTAGTATATTAAAGTTGCTATTCCATCAGTGAAAGTGGAAATATTCAGTGCATTGTTTCACTGCAGCTAAAGGAAGTACATTCCCCTTGCAATCATCATTTCCAGGTATGTACTGCAGCTCTTCCCTATGGTAAGGAATAGCAGGAATATATAAAGTAAGTAATATAAAGTAATTTTCTTCCCATGTGGTGGCACATGCAGCACTGCTTTATACTTAGGGGTTATTTACTAAACCTCTAATTTATCTGGGTGGGCATTTTGGGCCAAAAACTTAAATTTTTCTGAAATGTATTATACCCCGATGCTGCAAAAAGCACCGGCTTGGAAAATCCGCCATCTGAGACCAATCGAGGACTTGTAGAAGTCAATGGGAGAGGCACCTATCCCAATTTGAAGATAATGTGGTTTGCGCTGGGTTTAGCTTTATATTCTGAAAAATTCTGGGTTTTCGGGCAATTCGGACAATTTTGGCTTTTGCACGATTTTATTGAGTTTTTTAATCAATAAATAAGGTCAAAATCAGGCATGGGAGTTTGGTTGTTTTTTTAATAAGATAATGAGATAAATTCTGAGTTTAGCAAATAACCCCCTAATGCTTGAGAACTACTATAATGAATAACAGGGGATGTTCAATACAATGGATTTTGATGGGGTATGATCAAAAATATGGATAAATGATGATTGCATCTTATATATGTATCTGATCCTTAGCTGACCAAAAGCAACTACCCATGGAGCAGATCACATGTAAGGAATAGATCTTTGTTTATGCAGCCATCTTACATTCATGCACCCAATTTTTTTTTTACTTTTTCTTAAATGTGTTAAGCTTCAATGTATATGTCTGCTGTACCACTAACCATGAACAACATGCTATGCCCTATCCTATTCGCCATGCCATATCACCACATTGTACTTTCCGGGCAAAGTTCCCTCTAAGCTGTGCGGGCAGGCACACCGATATTATCACATGTACTAAATTGCACCAGTGCAGTAGCCAATAGCAACCATTCAGCAAGCAGTTTGAACAGTCTGCTGCAAGTTAGAAAAGGAAAGAAAAGATCTGATTGGTAGCTATAGGTAACTGCACTGGTGCAATTTAACACCTGTGTTCATAAATCAGCCCCCTAACCTTGATGAGGTTTTTGTCTTACTTTGACTGGTTTAGCTATAACATGTAATATATTTATAAAAGAAAGTGGCATGGCCTGTTTTCGGTCTTATAACACCTGTTATATAGGTAGATAAGTGAAATGTCCCATACTTGGGCGACAGACTTCTAGATACAGTACCAACACCAAGCCTCTTATGATCTTATGAGTGCTTTTCATTTTCACTGTCAAATCTGTCTGTCATTTTTTTTCCTGTGTCTCTAATGACTTGTCCACCACAACTAAAGTATCACTCATGTATTTATTTGCTACTTCAGGAGGAAAAAGTATGAACAGTGTTGAATCCAGATATACTGTACAAGCTATCCGTGTATGAAAATGAGATCAGCATTGGTTTTATTGCAGCAATTGCTTCAGTATATAAAGTAATCTGACTGACTCTAACTCTCTCGCTGAACTGAACCCTGGAGAATAGACTGCTGTAACATTTAATGATAATTGGTGAATCCTCCACTAAAATGACTGTGCCATGTTTAGGCTGCTGACAGTGGGGTTAAAATTCAAAATACATCTCAGCTATTATCCCCTATAAAAAAGTGCCTTTTTAAAACCCATATGGCGACTTCCTTTGACCTGCATTCCCATCCTTAGCTCTTTGTCACTGCTGTCACTTATAAAGAATCACTTGACTTACGGAAAAAAAAAATTCAAAAGGAGACAGAATATAATCAGTCGATCCCAGAAGAATCAAAAGAAAGAACACCCCACCGCTCTGCATATCATTCCCATAGTGATACTTATATTATTGATGTGATTGCTATGCAGATTTGGAAAGGGGGGAAAATGTGTATTTTCAATATATTCAATAGGAATGTCATAGACATCAAACTTGAAAATGGAGAAAGAATCCCATAGAAACCCATTCTTCCCCTTTATTTTAAGGTGGCTTTGATGATACTGTGTCCACAAACTTTCTCAGACTGCAAACTGAGGGATTGAAGATATATATATAAGGATATATATCAGCCACTCTTTTAAAGTTTTGAAAGCTTTTCCTGTAACTAACTCTATTAAGCCAGTCTTTATAAAATGTAAGCAGGCGGTTAAAACCCAAGCTAAAAAAAAAACACAGGGTATGGACATTAAGGGGGAAATAAAAACTTTCAGATGCCATGCCCCAGATCTCTACAAACTAAAATTAAATCAACTTTTTTTTTTTTATATCCTTGGATAGTTTTTTTCCCAGAACCTATTTGTAGCCTGATTTTATGCATTGTTGAAGTAAACAGATTTAAAATGTATCCCAGGCATCTTAAGGGAACTCATTTCCGTCAAGACGAAACTAGTCTTACCTGAATCAATGTTTTAAGAGTCCCTGTGGTTTGGCATTTTGAATAATCAATCTGTCTCCATCTCTTCTTAATCATGCACATCACAAGCTGCCCCCCCCTACACACACACACACACACATACAACCCCTTGTTTGTCAACCCTTTGGAGTCTGTCTTTTTGTTATTAACATGACTGTAATGTCACATTCATTGCTTTTGTCCCCCTGAAACAAGCATCTCATTGGTGTATCTTGATACTTTTTTTTTATGACTAAATCTCTTTTTCCCATAATTACTCCACAATCATTATATAATCCCATAACAAAGGCTCTATTGAAGGACCCAGCTTTTGTAAACTATGGGACACAGAATCCATAATTGCATTTTTTCCAGCACCCCCACCCCTCCTTTCTTCAGCAATACCCCACTGCACCAGTCATATCTCCACCTTGTTTGTTCTGCACACATTTACCAAAATCATTGCCCTCAGCCCCAAATCCACTTAAAGTTTTTTTTTGTATTATTATTATTATTTTTTAACTTATAGGTTTGAAAATCAAACTCATTTTGATGATTATTCCAAGACCTCTAAGGCACAGCACCACCATGACGTTTTCCCCCTGTAAGTTTAATTACCGTATGCTAATTTTCATGCCTACTACGTGATTAATTAAAATCATATTTTCATAATGGTTTGGCAGTGGTATTGTTTTCAGGATTCTTCTAAATAGTCCGTGTAAATAATGTCAGATTTTTTTTTTTTATGGAGAGGAATGCAGACTGGCATTTAATGGGGATTAACCCTCTGCTGCCAGAAGGGTGGTTAAGGGGGTTGGCAGAGCAGCCCATTACACTCCACCCCTTGCAGAAGCGCAGGGGTTAAATGTTTGTGTGGCTGCGATTGGCACCATAACTGCCTTATTTACATTAAATACGCCACAAGGTTACAGTGCAGATCAGCGTCATTTGATCGCTGATTACTTGTGTTGGACGCAGGAGCTGGGACTGATCCTGGTCCCCCTGCACAAAGGGACCTCTGGGAAAGAGAGAGAGAGAGAGGAGTTTCTCAGATAACAGCCACACTCTTGCGATAGTTTCCAGAAACAGGTAAGGGCACCGATTTTGTGTGTTTGTACCACCCCACCCCTTGCTTCTAGCCAAGCTGTCAGGCGTCTTTGATCGCCCCTTAGACTGGAAATCAAAGATGCTCATGTGGGATTCCCATCTTGAAACCCTCCAGCTGTTGCTGAACTACAACTTCCACGCTCCCCCCCTAAAACACCCCCACAGCTTTCGGCTGCTGTGGAGTGTTGAGACTTATAGATAAAGAACAGCTGGAGGTCTGCCGGTTGGGCTAATAGAGATAGCGATGTGTTAAATAAGTGTAAAAGCCAAGGTCAAGGGAGCTGGGGCTTGGTATAAAAGGAATGATCACAGAGCGTTTCTTTATATGAAGGGTTCGGCTTGTGGCTCATCAAAGCTAAATGCCGCAAGAGCTATCTAGTTGCTGTGAATTATGCCAAGACGACAATGGAGAGGCTTTTTTTTTTTTTTTTTAATGGTACAATGCATTTCACCTACCAGATAGGGGGAGTCCGAGCTGAGGGATGGGAATGTCTTATGATCTCTATCAATGAAGCGGGCTCATTGTGCCGGCAAGGACGCACTTTAAGTCAGTAGCCCGCGCCCGGGAGGTGCTCCAGACACTTGGGACAAGTGGGACCCCCCGCCTGCACTTTTCCCCTCTTCTCAACCCCCCTCCTCCTCCTTTTCTCCTCCTACCCAAAAGCGAAACAGAACATGATCAAGTCAATCATATGGACATGCCTCATTATTCATTGAACACAATCTTTTTCCAAGGCTCCTTCACATGCAGCGGGGATCTGAGCTAGAAGCCTGCGAGGTAAGGGGCAAGACAAAAGGAAGGGATGATTATTGGAGAAGGAGGGGGGGTAGTGTTTTTGGATGAGGGCTGAATTCTTTGGCCGGTTTGTGGACCCAGGATCCAAGTCCCGCTTGTTCGGGGATAGAGAAGCATTCATTGTGCTGTGTTGATTGGGGAGCTTTTTTTTGTTGGTGTTTTTGCATGTTTGTTTCTGAGCGTGGCTATGGGGCCTGGCTTTGCAGTTTGATTAAAGAGAAAATAAAGAGTCTAATTAAATGTCCCTGCCAGTGACGTTGGCAGAAGGGCTGTCAGGGGAAGCAGATAATGACAGGAGCCGGAGCCATACAAAGGCGCTCTTACAATTTAGCCTGAAGAAAGCAGCCGATTCCCGGAGACGGGTCTGTGTGTGCCCGGGGCTTTCCCCCATCCCAACAACCGTTACTTTCTTTTCCTGCTTCGCCTCAACTTCCTATGGGAGGGAAAGTTTGTCCCGTGCAGCGGCTCAGTGCGAGGGGCTTGTTGCAAGGGAAAGTTTGGGAGAAGTGAGTGGCAGGGTCCTTTACACCGGGGAGACGTAGGCTCAATTCAGCGCCTCCTGCATGCCCGTGTGCCACACGTAGGGAGAGATGGCAATGACTCCGAGACCTGCCATTTTGTGCTCCCTGCACAATGCTCCGAGCAGCCCTGGTGACATTCAGGGAGGATTTAAATGTCAGGGCGGGAGGGGGGACAGGAGCACCTGCTGGCGCTTTGTGCTCACAGAACAGGTCACTTACTGGGAGGTGAGAGGAGAGCGGACTGCTGGATTAACAAGGGCTACTGGCTTGTTACTCCTTATTAACCCACAAATCACTCACTCCTATCCCTGCTGCTGCTGAACTGCACATCGTGCCACGGCTGCGGGAGGGGAAGGGGGTGCAGGGAGTTCTAGTTGAACAGCAGTCCACTAAGACGGGCACTTCCAGTAGATCACTTATCCAGGATGACCTGTGGAGTTACTCACCTTCAGCCGCTGCTAAAGAGCTGCCTGGCTGTACCTGTTATCTCTGTAGGGTGAGAGAGGCACATAACAGACACATCCATTGAGAGGTTCTGTAGCAGCTGCTGCGGGATTTCAGCCCTGACCGATGAACTAACAACATTCTAGTGATCCCTCGTTTGTCCTGGAAGAGCTTCTGTTGCCCGGTCGCTGCGGCTGCTGCTGCGAGTGCCACAAGGTGTGTCCTGGTGGCCCAGAGCGTGACTCAATTATGGCCACTGATCGCTTCATCTGCTTTGCCCTTGGCTTGTGGGAATACTTATTTCCCGCGATCATCTCGAGTCTTTGCAAAGTTACCTGTGATGTTGTGAAGGCAGTGCGTGTGCTGGGAGGGCGAGTTGTGTTGCTCTGACTGTGACTCTGATATGTCATTTAGATCATTTGGTGGCTAGGGGGCATCACATAAAGAACTGAGGTGCTGCTGTCCCTAAAGCAAGTTGAAGAACGGTGGTGGCAATAATAGTGAAGGCGTTGTGGTCTGTGCCTCCTTTATATGTGGCAGAAGGGTGCTCAGGGCAGCCATTGTGTTGTGCCATGCACTTATTAAGTGTGCCAACTGTGCCGGTTTTCTTTCGACTCTGCCACTGGCATTAGATAAGTGGGTATAAAAGTGACATTTTAGGGTGCATCGCGAGGATTCTGGTTGAATTGCATAAAACCAGTCGCTGCTGATGTGTTATTAGCACTCATTAGAGAGAGGCGCTCCCAGCCATATCTCTTGCTACATTCCATTTGCACTTTTAAACAGGGGCATGCTTTGCGCTAAGGAGTTGAGAAGGGAACCAGTAGAGTCCCATTGGCACCAGTGAGCCCTGTATTGGTACAAAATAAAATGTATCGCTTTCTTCCCCTATCTCTCTCATGCTGGTGACTCCTAAGTACAATGTATCAGCTGAGGGGGAATGGCACCTCTCGCTACTTCTTTCCACCAGTGGGGGAATTGGCTAGAAGTTGTCCAAATCAGTCAGACTTTCTGTCCAACTAAAGCGGTGACACACAGGGGCAACTCTGTGGCCGTTTATTGCGCCTTTCCCACTCTCATGCGCTGCTTCTTCACTTCACTTACACTTTAATAGTGTTAATGGATACTCGCTGTGTGTATACAACATTACTTGTGTAAAACAGCACCGGGCAATTTGATAACACACAGGAACGAGCTTATTAGATAAGGAGTCTTAGCGCAAATGAGTCGCTAACTCTATTTATTTTTGCCTTATTTTAGACCTGAGCTTTTTATTGTCCACTTTTGCTGCGCTCGGTTTGTTTGAGCTTGTTATGGGAAGACAACCTCTCCGTCAAGCTCTGACCCAGCGCCTGTTTCAAACGCAATGGACTCGACGACCAGGAGTAAGTTTACAGAGGTCAGACTGCCTGAGGCATCCTGGGAAATGGCTGGTGGCCACACCCGGCGCGTAAAGGGTTATTATGCTTTATTGCTCCCGGGGGAGAGTCGGGTCTGGTGGCCGGCGAAAGTGCTTGTGTGTAAACAAGGAGGGGGGCTCGCAGTGACTGAACAATAAAAGGCTGCTGCGGAGGAGGAGGAGGAGGTGTGGACGGTACCCCTGGGGGCGGGGCTCTGTGGTTGTGCCGGCTGTGGGCGCTGAGTCCACTGCTCCTGTTTCCCGCTTTTGTGTAGTTCAGAAGAGGGGCCGACAGGGGCCGTGATGGTAGAGCGCGCTCTGACCCTCCACTCACACTCATATGCGCACCCACACACGCACTGTCAGTGAGAGCAAGAAACTTTCCCAGCCGGTGTAACTGTCATAGTTGATAGGTGGCACATATAATGGATTCTTTTCCATGCCCTTTTCTGCCTGTTGTGGCCCTTCAGGCTCGAGTTGGAGCTTTGGTTTACCCTAGCCGAGGCCTGCCACCCCAGTTATGAGCTTTGCAGTTCAGTAATATAGATATATATATATATATATAATTTTTGTATTTGAACAGTTCACATTTTTGGTCAAATGATCTTTGACTTGATACAGACACAGTAAAACCTATGATTTAACTAGCAACCAATTCCACACATAAATGTTTACTGCAAGGGCAGATAGGCTATTTTAAAGAAATGGATGTTAGAAATGGCAAACTTTATTTTCATTTTCCAGAACTTTGGCAATCTTATTTCAGGCTTAACTTGTATATGCTCTTAGATAAAAAAAACAGTTCAGATATTTTCTGTGGCACTTTCAATTAATAAACTGATATTCTCCGAAGCCAGTGCTTTTAACCATTTACATTTTCCCCAAAAAATCATCTTGGGGATTTTCCAGTGAGTGAAAGCATTCTCTATTGAGGCCTAATTTTCAGCTATTTAATTGTGTTGCAATCTGACTGGTGCCGATTTCATAGTACACACACACACACACACACACACACACACACACATGAATCTGAGACTTTTTATATGCTTCCTGATATATATATATATATATATATGTCCATAGAAAGAAACCATTAACTACAGGGTATTGTTGAAAAATCAAAAAAGTGTATTGAAGAAAAGCATGTACATATACAGTATATATATATATATATATATATATATATATATATATATATATATATATATATATATATATATATATATATACACAAGGATTTTTTTTTTAAGGCAGTGTCATTTTACATTTTGGGAGAGGAGAGAAAATCTAAAGCTCTGAAAGCTATCATGTCGCCTGCAGTTTTTAAGTTTAATTATATAATATTGTGGTGTCATATTTTTTCTTCTTCACTGTTTTGCCAAAGCATTTTTCAGTTTGAGGACATATTTTTAGAGAACATTTTTAGGTACCGTGAAAACGATGATTGCTCGCAAGGTTGTTTTGCTAAGTTAGTTACCGCTTTGGTCACTAACGTCAGAGGATTCTGTACGACTTATTTTTTTTTATTGAAAACACATTTACATTGATCATAGCAGCTCACATTAGGATATGACAGAGCGAGTGGCTTCACATAGCTTTTTAAATTGATGCCGAATCTGTGAAAACTTGGGAGCTTTTCAGATTCTGCTTATTTTAAAATCATTGTTAATGTGATTTGACGTTTTTTTTTCAGACAGAAGAGCTTTTTTTTTTTAAAATTCACTGTGACCTTGGCCCCTATTAAAGAAGTTTAAATTAAACTTGTTGCCAGCTGTTAAACTTTGACCTTTTTACTTATTCTGATGGTTACATTAGCTGTGTTCAATATTTTTTTTTCTGGATTAATAAAGATACCCCAAAGACTCTAAAAACCTTAATTACCAAGTGATCATGCAAGCTCTTGGTCTGGGTTCTCAATCATCTCAAGCCTAGTTATTCTCAAATCTGAATTATGAAAGTAGAGGTTTCTGTCTTGCCTAAAATATAGTCATCTCCACTGTCAGAACATTGATGCACATGTTTTATCTCTGCTCTTTTATGTTTTTCACATTATTGAATTATTGTGGCTGCGTTTTAAAAAAGCACAACAGAACAGCAATTAGCTATAAGAGAACTATTACAAAGAAAGAATAAATATATTACATGCTGTCCACTAGATAAGCATGTGATGGTCTAGTGGAAAAAAAAGTAAAACTTCCAGGAAAGAAAGGTGACACAAGAGTTAACAATCTTAAAGGAGTTTCTTATAAACGTTTTATTTTGCCATTTTTACATGAATTGCCTCATCTGCAGCCTGGTAGTGTAGTAACTGGACAGATGAGTAAATACAAAATGTCTGCTATGATACACTGATGCACAGTGAGTGACACAGTGAGGAGCAAGTTCCTCTGGCGATAGAGGGGTTAAGTCATTCCACTAAGAAATGGAAAACTAATAGTGACATCATGAGCCCTCACACACCCACTGAACAGCATGGCAGATATCAGTGGTCAGATCTGTATTAATCACTCGTGTTTCATGTAGTTGTGCAGACTTTCACTTTTCTAGCTTTAAACAGTTTTGGGAACTCTGGTTTTGGGAGCAAGAGGAACATTTTTAACATTATTGTGTGTTCTATTCTTCTAACCATAATAAGAATGGAAGATAATCGCACATCCGTCACAGCATGATTACTTTTTTTAAAAAAAACCTCTTCCTATTGCAAAGTTCTAAGTTAAATTAACTTGCATTTCTCATATAGGTAAACATATAGATTCATATAGAACATATACATCCTAATATAGGTTATTGAAACAAAATAGACAATACAAGGTGCAGTGTCTAAATAAATCATTAATAATTATACTTATTTATGTGCTAAATTCATCACCTCTGACACTAGGATTATTGCCAGATATGTTCTGCAACTGCTACCAGATAGAAGGCATTATGTTTTTCAGTACTGGGTTTCCCATACAAGTTAGTTGATTTGTTTTACCTTTTTGATACTACATTCTGCAAACCTTTTTTTTTATGGTGAAACATAACGTGACTTATGGGTGTGGATAAAATGTAACTACTTATGCAATCAATGCATATATATTAAAAGGCAGTGTAGGATTTTAATTTTTTTTTTTTTTTTGCAATTCATGATGTATGTTTGATGTTATTTGATGATACACTGTACAGTTTATAAATAATCATATTATAAATATATTGATAATTACAGGGAAAGTGTGTCAGTTCTTAAAGAAAATATCACAATGTAACTATAAAAAGGTTTATTAAGGTCAATTAAAATAGATTAATACAGTATCACTGTAGGCATTTTATAGAAACGTCATACTTTTTTTGAACTTTAAAAGAAAGATGTTCTTAGTTTGAATAGAAGTGATTGTTTTGTATTGTCACAATGATTTCGGGTCATTAGATAAACGATGCATCACTGTTTAGGTTCACTAAGATTGAAAGACCCTAAACAAATGTATCTGTTAATTCAGTACTATCTATATACAGTAAATGTATTTATACCCAGATAGAATAAGGATTGCACAGTTGTTGTGTAGTCCAGTGTACAATATTATTTGTTATAATCCATTGTAGTGGCTCCCTGGACTGTACTTGTGGACATTCACAATCATTTAAAGTGCTTGATAATCAGTTTTCAACCAAATTGGCAGATAATCTCTGCTTGTGTCCAGACAAACAATGTAACCCCCTGTGATCTAGTTGTAGGGGAAGTGACCATACAACTTAATCTACCTACCCCCCCCCCCCCAGTTGTGTCTGAAAGAGTCATGGATCTTTCTCTTTTATCACTGTAAGAAGCAGTTTATTTTTGAAAATTTTAATAAGTGGACTTTGATCAAGTGAGAGATCATTTTTCAGATGCCAGATGGGCAAACACTTAAATGGTTGTGCAGATCAAAGAACCTCTATTATCAGTTCAATGCCAGAGCATCGCATCTTGTTTTTCCAAAGCTCCTGTGAAATGTTCTGGTGCCCGGTCACTTACCTGGTCATGTTCTTTGTTCTTCAGCTAGTCTAGGTGAAGCTTTAATGAAGACATTTCCTTCTTCTGAATCATTTATGATGCGGTATATATAAAATCAATATTGATTGCTTGAAGCTATAATTTGCTTCGTTGCTAATAGTATTGGGTGTTTCTTATATTTGTGCTAATGCAACAGCAGTGTTTCTTGGAACGTGGTCCATACACTGCAGATTGAACATAATTTCATTTAAAATTATGTTGTGCCATTTATAGCCGGCAAAGGATCTGAGAAATAGCAGGAAAACATATTTAAAGCATCACATCGCCTACTTTTCTCTCTATGTGCAAAATCCACAGCCTCATTTTTAAAAAGATAACTGTCCATGGAATAAAAAGTCCATTAAATGTGAAGCAGGGACTCCACAGTCATATTTGTTTTAAATGTGTGCCATATCAGTGCCATTATTTGACTCCCAATATGCATCAGACATAAGCAAGAGCAAGTGTCATACTTTTTTCAGCTGCCAGATCAAAAATATGACATCCTGTGCACTTTTACCTTAATGACCTATGAATGTACCCAGACTAATATGCTTTTGCTTTTGTAAATATTGTAGTTCCCTCTCCTACAGAAAAGTTAATCATCAAGCCAGTCAATATTTTTTCTTACTAACATATTCTTTGCATTTAAGTGTTTGCCAGAGCAACAGCATATTAATCAAAGTGTTTTAGGCTAATTGTTCAGTAGGTACATTAAAAGGATATAAATGCATACATTATTTGGGCTTTGTCATTTAGCACAAAGACAACATCTGCACATTTAAGCGTTGTGAGCTAGTTTTATAATAATATTGTGTGCAAAAACAAAACAAAAACAAAAAAACACTGTGGTTAATTTACTAGATTCTTAAGGTTGGACTTTAAAAGCATGATGTGCCACACATTATCTAGAGTGTGCTTAACATGGGGAAAATTATTATTCTACTCTGGTGCAATACATATCTCACCTATCAAAGGTTTCCATGACAATCAACACTATTGCATACAGTAACATTTGTGATTCTGATGGAGGAATTCTAATATTTTAGTGGCAAGAGATTTAAAATATCTGTACCAACTGGACTGGTGTGTAGAGGTTGGGTGATTCAGAGCTTTTTTATGTCTTGGCTCAGCTGTATATGCATTATATGACATTTAGTAAAATGTATTCCTTATTTAGATACATATTCAAGTTTGGAATATAGAATTGAAGAAATGTGAAAACTATTTTTTTCAGTACACTGCATATTTCAATGTAGCTATACAAGCTACAGGTATGGGATTTGTTATCCAGAAACCTGTTATCCAGAAAGATCCAAATTATGGAAAGGCCATCTCCCATAGACTCCATTTTATCCAAATGTTAAAAAATGATTTCCTTTTTCTCTGTAATAATAAAACAGTAGCTTGTACTTAATCCAAGCTAAGATATAATTAATCCTTATTGGAGGCAAAACCAGCCTATTGGGTTTATTTAATGTTTACATGATTTTCTAGTAGACAAGGTATAAAGATCCAAATTACGGAAAGATCTGTTATCCAAATAGTCCCAGGTCCCAAGCATTCTGAATAACAGGTCCCATAACTGGATATAAAAGCTATATTATAACCATTGACCATCTTTCTAAGTACAAGTGTTGGGTGAGTTCAATATGTTGAAATTGATTGCCTTAGTTTGTTCTAGAATTTCCTAGTAAGTATGAACACGGAACTCACTTTATTGACCCATATGAATGTGCTTATTAAAAAAAAAAAAAAATCCTTACACACAAACATGCACCCACATGTGTTTTTTCCCCCACAATCATTCAGCTGTAAAAATCTTGTCAGGCATATTCTGATGTCCGAGGTTTATGCAGCATTTATAGAAGCAGTGTCTTACTGATTTAAATCAAAATGAAGTTGACCCATCTGACTAGCTATCTGTAAATCTGTTAGCTTTGTTAATTTTGAAGTGAAAGTTCTTTGCATTTGTAGTCCCGTCATTTACTTTACCTACATTTGTAGGTATATTTTTATCACCTACCGGCTTATATTTATGTTTACTTGATAAAAATTATACTCTATTATTTAATGTGGACAGCACACAATATTACATTTGGATAGCAGTCCGTATATCTGGACCGAAAACCAGTTTTGCCGATTCCTCTTTTTTAAGGGTGCGAATGAGATGTATGAAGAGCTTGAAGTGAAAGAGGTCAAAGATCCAGATCATGATATGAATCATGAAACCATTTATGTAGGGTTGCGACCTAGCCAGTATTTTACCGGCCTAGCCAGTAAAATAGCAGCCAAGGCTGGGGCTGGTATTACAAATTTACCTTTAATAAATGTGACATTCCCAGTATAAATATATAATTATATTTATCAGAAATGTACAATGTACACACCGCAGATCAGCATATAATAGAGTGATATAAAGGGATATAGTGTTGGTTTGGCAAATGTGTGCCTACTGCACAAGTACTTTTTATGTATCAAACTGGGTTGTGAATATTTTCAAAGAATTATAGCACAAACAGATTCAAATGGAGCTTTTCCATGAGATTACATAGATATAAGCCCTGATACAGAGGTTAGCAGCACAGACACAAAGAAGTGTTTCACCTTTAATACTGATTCAAAGCAAGCAAATTCACATTTATTAAAGGATTTAGTTTTTATATAATGTTTAAATGATTTTTTAGTTGACTTATGGGCAGATTAATCAAGGGTCGAATTGAAAACTCGAATTTTCAAGTTTTTTTTTATGGTCAAATTCCACTAGGGACTTGTTAAAATTCGATTCAAGTTTTTAAAAAAAATCGAATTTGATTTTCGAAATTTATCATACTCTGGCCCTTTAAGAACTCAAATCTGGCTATTTTCCACCTAAAACTTGCTGAATTGCTGTTTTAGTCAATGGGAGACGTCCTGGGATCAATTAGGAGTTGTTTGAAGCCTTCCTGACATTCAAATTTTTTTCAGAGAAACTCAAATCGAATTGGATTCAAATTTGATTTGAGTTTTCAGGTTGATCCTATTCACCCCAGTTTAGAAAGTTAGATTTTTTTAATACATTTCGATTGTTTGAATTTCGAGTTCATGAGAGTTTATGGGAGTTTTAAAAAACTCCCATGAATTCGAAATACAACCCTTGATAAATCTGCCCCTTAAACGTACCTGTTCTGACAGGGAATACAGTAATGTGCATGTGATTCTTGTAGACACTTCTTTTTATAATTGTCTAAACTGTGTTTTGCCAATATATCAGTTTAATCTATTATATTTCATGAAAAAGGTTAAAGAACAATTTTAATACGGTATCATCAAGAAAGTAACTAGTTTTCTTGGTATTTACACAAATGGCTTGTTAACTATAAAAGAAAGAGAGGAAGCGCTCATAAAATGAGAAGACAGACTCTTCACCCCCTGTTAATTTGAGGCAATCAACTTTTCACAGACTATTAAGAACTGCCACTTTAAGACTTCACTTTAACACACAGATAATAAAGTGTTCCGATAGATGTAATTAACAAAGACTTAAAGTAAACAGAAAGATCGTGTTTTTTTTTTTAATAACACTGCAGCGGTACAAAAAAATACAACACTTTTCGCTGAATAAACCCTTAATTGGATATTTTTATGTTAAATAAAGACATTTTTAGAGCTTCTCACTAAGTGTCAGAAACACAATCCAAATTATGCCCCCCCCCCCGCTCTAAAAATAAAACCCTGCTGAAGGGATTAAGAGCCATTTTCTGTCTTAGAAAGATATAAAACATTGTGATCAGGCTGACAAGTCTTATACTTAGTGGTGTTCTCATGTGATTTCAAATGACCAAAATGCTTAACCTTTATCTGCAAAGAAAAGATCATGTTAGAAAGGAAGATCCATCTTGGATGTGCACTTCAGCTGTACACAACTTTATAATTTTTTTGAACATGTGTTGGTTTGTCAAGATAATAGCTAATCCTTATGCGAGAGCCTTATGTGTAATGCATGCATTTATGATGTTTTCCATGTATTTAGAAAGCAGTAACATGTCTCTAGTCTGGTTAAAGTGTGATGATCACAAACTACATCACCGAAAAACTGATGAAGGCACTACTGTACCTGGACTAGTTTTTGAATTAATGGAAAATAGGTAATGGACAATAGGTTGTCTGGCTGAAGAAAACTTTTAATTATAAATAAGATAAGGTTGATAAAAAGTAGCCTACGCATAAAATTCAACCCTACTCACAGTTCTATACAGTACTTTTCTTTTGATACAAAGGAAGGTCTGCATTCTAGAAAGTGTGTCTTTAACTGCTTCAGAAAACGTATTTATATACAGCTAGCACCGTGCTGGCTGTAGGTTAATATGCCATGCTAGAATTGCACCAGAGTTGGGATGTGTTGTAACTTCTACCAACAGAGGAGTACACAAACACAGGAAAGTACCATGTAAATGGACTGGAAGCTGATGAGGCAACTAAACAAAATGATTTTTTATAGTCAAACTAATAGAATGGGAATATATGTGAGGCCTAATGTGCAGGCTTAGGAGAGTAAAAAAATAAAAATACTACAATAGAACCCCCATTAAACACTGTTTAATGATAGGTGCTTGACATACACCTTCAGCAGTTTAAGACACACATATGCTGGTATTCATAAACAACCCTTCCCAGTAATGAGATCCAAATAGGAACATTCTAACACTATTTCTACTTATGTAGCCTAGTGCTAACTCATAGACATACACTTGAAAGATCTTGACAAGCTAGCTGTTCCCTTTAATGCATCCAAAGTGCATATTTTCTATGTTCATGACAACATTAACTTAATTTAAACAATATTGAGCTTTACCTTGCTTTAACATTGGTCAGTACTGTATTTTTCTGGACTGTATCTTTCAGTTCTGTTCATTCCATGGTGCATGGACTCATTTGTTTAACCCCCTTAGTTTAATGGGGAAATATAACAAAATTACAACTTAATATAAACTTCATTATACTGAAAAAATAAACTTTCAATTACAAATTCTGTATAGTTTCTGAAATAATCACTATCACTATTCACAATCCCTCTCAACGTGCCTTTCTTTTCATTCTGTCTTCATTCAGGAGTTGGGTGTCAGATTTTCATTGACAGATCCAATATATTTTATAGGGGGCTTCCTTTCCTAGCAAATGTTTTAGCGCTAACTCCAAATAGTGATTCCTGTACAAACAAAATCTAACAAAATAACTGCCTTTGGCACAAATTCTGCATGTAGAGAGACAGTGATTTTAATAAAGTGAGCTCTAATACATCTTCTAAGCAAAAGGACCCCCCTAAAAGATTTATTGGATCAGGCTCCCAACTCCTGCATGAAGAGAGGATGTAGAGAAGCAGATGCTGAGAGGGAGATGGTGAAGAGTAACTTGAATATTTCAGAAACGGTTCCGAATTTTTAATTAATAATATTTACAAAACGTTTTATTTCAGTATGATGATTTATATTACATTTTTATTTTCGCCATAGTTCCCCTTTAAGTATTCCTTCCCCAATGACCCCATCCTGCTATGTTATTTGCATTTATAGTAAGTGTATTTGTTTAGATTCTAAAAGATTCACTCAGTCTTGTAACTACGAATAACATTGTTCCACATTTAAATGTTTAAACATTACTTTGTCAAATAAGCCACCAAATCAATCAAACATGGCAGGTGAATGCACTGCCACAAGCCTGCTATTTTGTTCCAGTCTAAATATTTATCAGAATCTTGCTAAATATACTAACTGGTGATTTGTGGTGTACCATTCCATGGTTTTTTTTTTACATTATTTATATTTTGGTTACATACAGTGAAAAAAGGTAAAAATATATTTGGGGCTATCAGAGTTTTTAAAAGAAGATAGAAAAGCCAGAGTTCTTCCCTGCTGCTAGCTGCCCTCTCGCCATTTTTCTTCTAGAGACCTTTGGCAAATTCAAATAGCAGCAATTAGAAATAGAGTGGGTAAAAGCCCTCTGTTAAGTAGCAATCTATGTTGATTGGTGGTCAGCAGTACAGCATGGATTTTAAAACTTTAGATGGTAAAGGCTTTCTTGCTAGTACATTTCTTTGCATATGGATTTGTTTACTAAGCTGTGATAAGAATATTACTTTCTCTGCTTTTATTCATATGAGCACAAACTACTTATCATTACTTGTAGAAGGAAATGGATCTTTGAGTCTCAACAATCCCCTTTAATATAGAAAGATAAAATAGAAAATTGTCCATAATTGTAATACAAAGAAAAACACTTTATTTTGTATAATAATGGGGCAACATCTAAGACAGCATCCTGCCCTTTCTTGAGCACAGAGCAAACAGAATCAGATTATTCAGATAACTTTTTAAGAGGAAAAGGAAATTGCATAATTCCAGGACTTGGAAATGGGAGGTACAAAAATTATAGAACCCATTGGGAACTAATTTGCAGTGAGTGAGTAATTAAGGCTTCTACCCCACTTGTGTGGTTTGACCTATGTATTTTTGTATCTGCTCTAAACATATAGTTCAGTGAAATATCTGAATTAATAAATGCATTCATAAATGTTTAACATACTAAATTAGATTAAAAAAAGACACATGTTCATCAAGTTCAACCTTTTAAGTCTATATATAACCTGCCTAATTGCTAGTTTATCTAGTAGAAGGCGAAAACTCCACTTGAAGCCTCTCCAATTTGCCTCAGAGGGGAAAAAATCCTTCCTGACTCCATGATTGTAATCTAACCAGTCCTTGGATCAACTTGTACTATAAGTTATGCTTCATAACCCTGCATTCCCTCCCTTACTAAAAAAAACATCCAATCCCTTCTTAAAGCTAATTTTTCTGCCAGTACAACTGATCCAGGGAGAGAATTCCACATCTTTAAAGCTCTCACTGTAATATATGTATGTATACCTTGTTAAAGTTAAATCTAAGAAGGTATAATTGCTGCATCTATATTGGTAAATAGCTCTCTAGCTGTATATTATCTCATACCCTAACTGGAAAATGTAACATTTTCAAAAAAGCTGGATTTTTAGTACAGGTCTCGCTGAATAGTCCAAGGTTTGTACCCCTGTATTTTAACCTCCTTAATTCTCATCTTGTTTGGTGACTATTTTTTTGTGTTAAAAGTTACAGAATGAAAACAGATACAAACTGATAGAATTTAACTTTACTCTGTCTATTTATATGTCTTCCTAAGTATCAAGGTACTCAGCTGGTTTTGGATTTTGGCTAAATTCAGCAATTTCAGGGTGGATTTCACCTGCCACCTCTGGTGAACGGCCATTTACTTTAAAACAAATTACCGACTCTTCAGGAAATTTGGTCGCTCCTACACTGGCTGAAAAAAAAACTGGTGAAGAATACATCCTATGTGCGACAAGCTTTAATGGTTTTTGCTTAGTCTCTAACTTAATGACAGTGCTGCTTTTATACAAATCTTCCCCTGGTTGGAGTCAGTAAACAAGAAGCACTGAAGAATCCTCTGGTGTTGACATTGTTTTAACACACATGACCAGTTGTAGGGTAAGGTAATACAGTCAGCTATAACATCTTATTTGTTGTTATGCAAATATAGTACATTATAGAATATTGTAAAATGGTGCTTTTTGTATTGTAGAGTGTGGTTATATAATCCTCAAAAAGGCATCTGTAAAAATTGGTAATTGAAAAAAAAACAAAAACCCTATTCTAAAAATAAGCTCTGAAAAAAAATGTGCTAACTTTCAATACTTTTTTTTGTATAAAATATTTTATTTTCTAAGTCAGTGCAAGCATTTAGTGGTTACTTTGGCTTTTATAAATGTGTTCCCTGTGATGTTAACTGGATAGTCAGGAGCGCTACTGAGAGTGGAGCCGATTTCTCCCAGTCTTCAATGTATTAATGTAATGTCTTGGTCTAAATATTTCTTTGCTGCTTAGAGAATTTACTCTCCTTAATGTACTTCTTTTAAGGGTCTGTCTCCCGCAGTGCTCATTATGTACTATCAGGCCAGCTTTTATATTTCAAGAGGGGAGGGTTATATATTTCCGTAGGAAAAGAGACGGTTTAACAACAGTTCACTATCAATATGCATGATTTTAAAATGACAATTAAATAGCTGAATTGCGCACAAGATAATTTTAAATAAGTAGTGGCCATTTGTAACTTGGCATGCCAAATACAGGACTTATTGCGGTGCCTTTAGGGAAACGAGTACATTAATCAAATGTAATTTCCTTCTATTGTTAGTAAATAAATAATCTGCTCCTCCATATACAACTTAAAGAAGCAGTCATGCATAAAAATCATTTTGCTTTTACATTGTTCCTTTAATTTTTCTTTATTAAATACTTAATTGTAAAACTTCATTTTCTTTTTTTGTAAGATATATTAATGTACTGCTTTTTTCCAGGCATAATTAAAATTTACTTTGGTGAAATCTATGCCACAGTATTATTGATATGCATGCTACCATAGAGAATTGTTAGGTTAGCTTAAACAGAATAATTTGCAAGGAGGTATCTTTCTTAAGATACTGTTTAATACTCTTTCCCCAAACCATTTTAAATACACTACAGAAGGAATTATTAGTTAGAAGCAATTATGTTTTTAGGCCTTTTCCTGTTCTCATATATGAAATTCTTACTTTAAAAAAAGAACTGCACCATTTCGCCTCCAAAGATTGTTGTTTCATTGTAGAATCTGAATACAAATTTGAGTAAATTACATTTATTTTTTTTTTAATTCAGTTGGTGCTGTATTTGTTACCCACTACCATGAATAACTGTGTTTTCAAAAAGTTAAGCTTCCTTTGGACCAAAGGTCTTGGTAACGCTTTTTACTGAAACTTTATATTAAAATGTAAATGCAAATTTGCTTATGCTATGGGATCCCTTATACTGAAATCCATTTTCAAGTCCAAGTTATTTTTTATTTCTCTGTAACAATAAAACAGTGCCCTGTACTTGTTCCAAGATAAGCTGCATGAATCCATATTGGCGACAAAACAATCCTATTCCTTTTGATTTTAATAGGTTAGTGCAAAGCTGTGCTCACATGACCTGATGTCTTAATGAGCAGATTATTAATTGCCAATAAGGCTTGAGGTATTTTGGAGCACATGGTCAGATTTATCAAACATTTTTACTTATCAATTGATACCTGGCTTTGGGATTTTGTGATGGGTCCATAGCATTATCTGTTCTCTGAAGGCTTCCAGGGTTGATGCTAGTTTTTATGTAAGTGTTTATGGTTTTCATGAAGGTCTTTGGGGTCACAGTTTATGGTTTCACATACCATTAAAAAAACAACTTTTCATTAACAGTTTTAAGGAATGGTGTTTAGGACTAATACTAATACGAATCGTATGCCATCCTTCCGGCAATTTGTATTCTTGCCGATGGTAAGGCATTTTTGGAAGATTGGTCACCAGAAGTAGAGAAGATTTGTCGCAGGGCAACTAATCTCCCCGTCTGCCACCACCCTTAGGCTTGTCATTGTTAGGACTGTATATGTAGGGAAGATCCTAAATCAGTTATATTTGGTTGTGTATATATAAGCACAGTGTCCACCTTGGAGAACCACCCTCCACAAACTACCCATAAGACACAGATAAGACCCTTCCTTGAGCTATTTCCAGCATAGAGATGTTTTCTTTAAATACCCCCTCCAATGCTGATCTAATATCAAAAGGTTTATTAACTGTGCTTGCATGAAAAGGGAATGCTGGGAGTTTTCATACCCTATAGGCAAGAGAGTTTCATGTGTGGTCAGCAAAGCTCATTCATTTGCAGCACAGCTATTGTTTTTTCTTTAATGCAATCTTTTTGATTGTCATTGAACCTTGGCATAGTGCACTGGCATTTGGCCTGCAATCTTTTTGATTGTCATTGAACCTTGGACTAGTGCACTGGGCTAATGGAAGTAATTTGAAATATAGTCTTATGTCCATAGCCCTTGTCAGTTTAGCCTTTGTAGGCTTGGTTACACCTGCTGGTTAACAAGCTGATATCAAAGTAGCACTGTTCTCTAGTCTACATTGTCTACATTGTAGCTTAATAATCTAAAGCTTCAGCACACCATTGATTTTGCTGTTCCATGCCAGTATATTCCAAAAAAGGGAAAAGGCACACAGTCTACTCTGTGAGAAGTAGTTGTGCCTAAAGTACCAGGTATCCTGAAAAACGTGTTAATACTTGTCAATCTAAAAGCTTGTTTATTCTTCGCTGTTGCCCACAGAGTAGACAGTGTGCTTCTCCCCATTTTTCGCCTCTTGTTTACATTGTAGTAGATTTATCAAAATGTAAGTTCAGAGCTCACAACAGAAAAACTTACCCACTTTTAGTTCATTCCAATGGGAATTTTAAAATTGTATTTATTAATGAATGAAAGTTAGAGTTCACCATTTGATATATATATGATTCTAAAATCCCATAGGAATGAAAATAAAATGGGTTAGTTTTTCTGTTGTGAGTTCTAAACTCACATTTTGATAAATCTGACCCCAAGTGTTACTTACTACTACTACTACTGTTTGACTCCTCAAATTGGTACTCCAAATCAACCATATTTAAAATCACAGCAACTGATCTACTGTGATTAGAAGCAAGGGACTTCTGTACTGTGCCAACAACTAGACTTACAGTACCATTTGCTTTTGGAAGCATATGTTGTTTCATACAGTAATATGTTAATTATCTTACATGAAGGAAACATAGAATGACTAAAAAATTTAACTTCTTTTAAAAAAAATAAGCAATATTGAGTAAAAAAGCACACTTTTTTAGTCCACACAAGCTTTTCAGACCTACTGTACATTTAACCTTTAGATGATTTGTGTCTGTTGTAATTCCTAATTTTGTAATTTTTTGTTTACTTCGACTAGGGAACAGTCCAAATTCGATTTGAATTTGAAAAAATGTGAAAATTCGAATTTTGAAATTTATCATGTACTGTCTCTTTAAAAATTCAATTTCGACCATTCGCCATCTAAAACCTGCCGAATTGCTGTTTTAGCCTATGGGGAATCTCCTAGAACTTATTTGGAGTTAATTGTTGAACTTGGAAAAAACTTCGATTTGAATCCGATTGAAAGCGCTGTTAATTCGATTCATACAAATTGAATTCGCTCGAATACGGACCTATTCGATGAAAACGGACCTATTCAACCAAAAAAAACTTCGACTTAATTTCAGTTGGTCTTTCAGTTGGTTTTTCAAATTCGAAATTCGACCCTTGATAAATATGCCCCTAAATATTTGGAGCTTTGCAAATTGCAAAGAACCTACTAGTGAAAAATGTAACTATGTGACCAAGTAGAATGTTATGTTATTTCATTATGAGCATATTGTAGTATTTATTGAATATTCCAAAAAAAAAGTGAGACTTAAAAATAATTTCCTAATCTCCATGACTGTCCTGTATGTGTGTTTGTGTGTGCTGCAGCCATCTGCTTGTTATAAATAAACTCACTGACACTGGGCATTATTACAGCTTTGGGAGGACAATTATGTTTTTATTTTTAGAGAAATTAGTTTGTTCACTAATGCTTACTGTTGAGTTCAGAAATGCAAACTCAGAAAGGGGAACATTCAGAAACAATGTTTTATATTAATATGCAACATGGTGGAAACCTAGCATTATTAACTTTTTTATGTATGTCATAGAATCTAAGGTACTGTTACTTCAACATGTTGCAAAGTGTCAACATTATAGATTTTACATTTACAGGATATAGGGTATTCAGTGTGGGATGCAATTCCTTCTATAAAAAAATCAGGTTAAAAAAAGAATTAAAGAGATACTATCCTCAGGTATAAATTTATATATTTTTTTAAATTACAAATTTTAAAAATTGCTAGACAGTGAATTGAGGCTTTTTGAGCTTGTATGGGGGAACTCAACTCCTGGTGTTCATGAAACTATGGGTGTTATGTACTGGAAGGAGCAATGTTTGCTACAGGTCTAGTCACCTATAGTAGCCAATCAACAGGTACCATTTACTGGTCACTTGATTAAATGCATACATATAGTTGCTATGGGTTATTACACTATTGTTTATTTTATTACATATGGGGTATTTCTACCGTTCATGGTAGTGATTTCAGATATGCTTAGGAGTAAGCTAAGAGACATCCACATTAATTACCTGTTATGTACACTATACTGCTGGATGGGATGCCTGTGGCTAATTTTACAAGTGGAGTGAAAGATATAAGTAGCCATAGCTAAGGCAGATTTTTGCTGAACTTATCTTTTATATAAAATATGTGAAATCTGAACCTATGAGCAGAAAATAACAGAACATGATCAAAGCATATAGAAAATTAAATGATATAAATAGAAAGAGGTTATTATATGTTGACAGTTTCCTTTTTATGGCTGAATTCAGCTACCATTCCCTTCCTTTTTAAATGTAGATTCATTGTTAGAAAGTAAAAAAGGCATCTCTCTCAATATCTCTGTATATATACAGGTACGGGAATGCTTGAGACCTGGGGTTTTCCAAATAAGGAGTCTTTCCATAATTTGGATCTCCATGCCTTAAGTCTACTAAAAAATCAATTAGGCATTACTGAAACCCAATTGGATTATTTTGTCTCCAATAAGGATTAATGATATTTTAGCTGGGATTTTTTTTAAAATCTGAATTAAAATTAAGTCTATGGGACTTAAATCAACATACCTCTGCCATTGACTTGTACATGAACTGGGCAGGTTTTAGGTGGCAAATATTCGAATTAGGACTGTCTTCATGGTTGAGGTTTGATAAATCCCACATTCAAATTTTCAGTCGAATAGGGGGATTCAAATTCGAATGTGTGAATTTTAAAACGCGAAAATTCGAATTCGAATTTACTATTTGACCCTTGATAAATCTGCCCCATAGGGTGGCACACAGCTTCAAAAAGGTTTTTTTTACCCAGGTGCACAATAAATAAAATATACTGGTGTTGCTTTTTAACACAGTATGTGTATATATGTATGTTATCTTCCTTTTATATTGGTTAAATGCGCTTTATAGCTGTGTATGTTGAATGCAGGGCCATATTTGCATTTTATTTAATTTTTGACAAATAGCATGCCTTAGATGAGTCAGTCTCTATAAAAATAGACAAACGATCATAAAAATATATGACCATTATGCGTGATGTTATAGTCAGATATTTGACCACTATGATTTTCTAATGTACAGTAGAAGCGCAGTGATAAAAATGATAATGACCAATGATAAGGATCTTAGAAGGCAACTTTGATATGTTTGATATGTTTTACCCCCATAAATTTACATTCATCTAAATGCAAAGGTATTTTCAGGTGATGTGTCAACCATAGGAAAAATACTTCACATTGGGCAATAAAACAACCCATGTGCTATCATCCTTATATTATATATGTCATTATGGGTTTAACTTTTTAACCTTCTCTTGACAACAACATGCCTGCAAATATGAAGATGTTAGCTACCGGGGTTGCTAAAAATGCTCAAGTCTGGCATGATTTTCAAAGAAGGGAAGCACCGGCCCGTGGTATGAGATGAATGATTAAAGTAGCTAGGGGTGCCTGTAAAATTAACATAGTAACTTAGTAAGTAAGGTTGAAAAAAGACACATGTCCATCGAGTTCAACCCTTTTTTTTGACACCCCCACATTGACTTTACTTTTCTGGGACCAGGGTTCCTTATAATGACAGATGGAGAAAATTATTATTATTGACCACCCTGTAAGTAAGTCTATGTTACACTTTTATGTGATGAACGAGTCCTCCCAGTCCTTGAAAAGCTGAAAAGCTGAAGAGTCACTTAAGGTATTTTATAGCATAAAGTGCTCCATCATTAGAAATTATTTTTTTCACGAGTCTCTCTAAATACAATCTTGGTTTTTCATATGTTTGCAAATGTTACAATATACTGCAAATATGTGGCACAATGTAACACAGTTTATTGCACATGTTTATGGAAAGGTACATAGTGTTTTTGTTACATTTGTCTTTTCACATAGGCAACATTACCAGCAAAATAATGTATCTCAATTATACAATATAATATAATATAATACAGTATATTCAGATAGATATATAGGTGCTCAACGATGTTCTGCAGCGTTACCAGAAATAATATAGCTATTAAGTAACCATTCAGCTTTTTCTTTTGAAAGCATGGCTCTACTAATATGCATTTATTGGTAAAACATATTTTTCATAGTTTTCAACTGCAGGTGAACAGAAATATGTAACGTCCACATAAAATCTGTTAATATCATCAAGGCCCCTTAGTATAATTTTTATGACCCAGTCCCATTGTGACATTTTACAAAATGCATCTGTGCTAGTTACCATTTTGAACAGAATGGATTTGCACTTGTACTGATGAGGCAAAAGCAGAGAGTTTTACAACTGTCGTTTGTGATACATTGAACAGGCTTGGGACTGTTAAAAAGGCAAGGAAAAAGTTCTAAAAGAGAGGGGACAGTGAAAGTGAAGTAAGGTACACACAAGGGACAGTAAGGGGGAATGAGAAGTTGGTCCACAGAACGGAAGCAGTACATTTTCATTAAAAGTATTACTTTTGCTTAGGTATTGTTGAGTATATTTAAAATTAAAAATATTTTTTTTAGTAGTATAAAGAACATTCCTTCTCAGTATATTTTCATCCTCTTTTGATAGGGAGCTCCCACATTGCTATTACACATTTGTTAGCACATTCTTATAACAATACCTCAGCTCCCAAATGTATAAATGTGAGAATGAATGTTTTGTACAGTATTTACAACAAGCATAAGCAGACTTGGTTTGTCTAACTCATAAAAAGGCATGTAAAATGCATAATAAAAATAATTTTCACAAAAAAAACATTAGCTGTTGGAATAGTGCCAGTGTTCTTAAAACTCTGCAGGTCTATGGCACTTGTCTCTGGATCCAAAATTCAAGGATCCTTTTAACTGCAAAACTTGATTTTTATTCCCAGATAATGGCTTTATGCCTGCATTTCCCATGTATGGATTAAAACACTAAATCATAATTATACCTGTTATTCCAGAGGATAGGAAAAAATAAAACAAAGCTCTTTATCATTATGTTTATTTGCATCCTAAATGTATTATTAAATTATCTTTTGCACTGTCTTTCAGTACTGAGCCCATCATTTTTATTGTGCTTGATTTTTGTCAATATTAGGATTAAATATGTGCCATATTTGACCTATTGGTAACACAGCTCAGCCGTTCATCTTTTCAAAGCTCGATAGATTTAACCCTTTCAGTATTGAGTCTTTAATGATTTAAAGGTTTCCGTGTAAATCTTATAATTGCATATGAAAAAATACATGTATTTCCTAGTTATTTAGAGATACAGTATGTTTTTATTAAAACATATCAGAATGTTATGGACTTCAAAAATGTGCAAACAACAGAGGTCAAACATTCACTTTTAAAAGTGTAAAGCTATTGAACCTAAATGTATTTTAATGTGCACGTGACATTAAGGGGCAGATTTATCAAAGGTAGAATTTTGAAGTTATGTGCTTTTTTTTTACTCTAATAAATTTGAATGTACTCACACTTGAATGGGAGGTTATTTATGAAAAAAACATCTAATATTCGATCAAAAATTCGAATCAAATTGAATATCGAATAAAGTTTTTCTCCGAAAAAAACCTCAGTTATCAGGAAGGCAATTAATATCTTGAAATGGTTCAACGGACCTCTGCCATTGACTTATAAAAGAACTCAGCAGGTTTTAGGTGGCGAATATTCAAATTAGAACTGTTTCCAGGGTCGAGATGTGATAAATCTCACATTCAAATTTGATTTGGTGGTTTAAAATTTGTGAGTTTTGACCCCCAAAAAAATTTGACAATCCAAATTCGAATTTACCATTCGAACCTTAATAAAGCTGCCCCTAATAATATGAAACTCTATTCTGTAAGTATTGCAGGGGATTCTGCAATGGGCGTTGCTTAGAAAAACAGCTTTGCTTCTGAGAGGACTGATCTGTCTCACTGCAGTTGTATCATGCAGACTTTGGGGCCCCCAAATTACTGATTATATGAGATAGAAAGAGGTTTGTCTTTAGTAGACAGCAGCCAAGACGTCAGTAGCACCAATCTGAATTTAACTTTATTGACTGGATATTCACTTTTACTCTTTTTACTTTAACTTTTTGTATGTTAGAGATAGACCCATTCTAAATGCAAGTTCAGCTTCAGAGGTCTGGGTGCCAAGCAGATAAGAATGCTGCTGGCATTTCCTTTAGAAAAATAAAAAGGTAGATAATGAATTTTATACATCATCTGATTAGAAAACATGTATAAATGTAATGTATGAATTTTGTGGACAAATAACATAATTACCACAGTATTAATAATTCCATTTAATTTGTGCACAAAATGTAATATTGTGGTATGCTTTTGTGAGTGTTTTACACATTACAGTTTTAAGGAGCCCAGTTGTGTTGAACCAAAATGCTCATATTTGCCCTCCATTGGGTATTTATGAGAGCCTGAAAGCCTTTGTAAGAGGATTCTTATAACTGTAGCAATACATTGCACTTTCAGGCCATTGTCATGCAAATCAGTGGTGGATGATCTTATGAATTTTTGTGCTTCTAATACAAAAGTACACAATTCCTGAAATCTCTCTATGTGCCATTGCCCTTAGAAGTTCAGATATTATATATTAAAGGAGAAGGAAAGTCGTTTTACACTTGGGGGTGCCAAATGTTAGGCACCCCCAAGTGAATGTATTTATTTACCTGAAACCCCAGGCCGGTGCTCCTATCAGTATAAAACTGCACCGGCCTGGGGTTATTCCAGTGAGCACCATTTGCATACGCATCAGCGGGAAATGCTGAACTTTAAAGCGACGCTGACACCAGAAATTAAACCTTTATTTACATCTATCATGACATTGTCTTGCCTTCGATCTATAATTTTGCCATAAAAGTATTTGCCCAATGCTTTTACATTACACATCTGATCCCCCATGTTTCCTATGAGGGGGCTGCCATATTTTAGCTTCAGTAGTCCGTTAGCATTAGAAACTCTAAGGGGCAATCGACCATCGATTTTTAGAAATTGAAGTTTTTTTTGATTAAATTTAGCAGTTTTCGATCGAATTCAAATCTAACGATTCGAACAATTTAATCGATCGATCGAATGGTTTTCAAAAAAAAAATCTTCGACTTCTAAAAACGTAGCCAAATACTGGCTATGGGTTCTAGGTGGTTCCCATAGGCTAACACAGCAATTCGGCAGGTTTAAGGTGGCGAAGTGTCTAAGTCAAAGTTTTTTAAAGAGACAGTACTTAGATTTTCGAATGATCGAATTTTGGCCTAGTCGATGGTCGAAATACCCAAAAATTATTTCGAAATTCAAAGTTTTTCAATTTGAAAATTCACTTCAACCCTTAGTTAATGGGCCCCTAAGGGTAAGGGCACACAGTCAGATTCACGAGGAAACTTCGGGCGGTGGAAAACGAAGCGCCGTGAGTGCCATCCCGCTGGCGATTTTTCAATTTAGCCGGTGGCAAGGTAGGGGAAGGCAGTTCAGGTAGATTGTCACCCCGAAGAAGAGGAGATTTGATAATCTACCCGTGTGCCCTTAGGCCATTCAGGTTGGCAAAACAGTCAGGTTTAGGAACTTCAAGTAACAATTACTTACAAAAGCAGAAAAACGATAAACATGACCTATAGGCAACTTTTAATATACATTAATATTTTAAAGAATAATTTTTTAGCATCAGTATCCCTTTAACTAAAAAGTTGGCTATTTCATTCTACTGCGCATGCGTCTGCCCTGGGAAATTTGAAGAAAGAAGAAGCTGGAAAAGGATTTCTCCGTGGTGAATAACCCCGGGCCGGTGCATTTTTCTGCTGATAGGATCATCAACCCGGGGTTTCAAGTAAGCAAATACATTCACTTAGGGGTGCCTAAGATTTGGCACCCTCAAGTGTGAAACAACTTTCCTTTTCCTTTAATATATTTTAAAACATTATTGTGTTTGTTGTTTTCTCTTTGCTAAAATAGTCAACGACCTTCACTGGCACCAGTAAATGAGTCATAGCTTTGTCTTGTGAGATAAGGGCTCTGAACTTAATTTATATCTACAATTCCTGTTGTAAAGTATCAATTGACTGCTGTATTTTGGCAGAAAAGAAACAGAATTTGCCACGAGTACCAGGAAATGCACTACCCCATGCAAGCAGAAAAAGTCACTATAATTTTATGAAAAATATATATTTCTGCTAAGTGTCCTAGTCTTTAATATCTCATAATATAGCCTTGTAGTTACCTTAAAAGAAGTGTTGATTTAAACAGAAAATAAACAAAAACATGTTTTGCCACTTAATGCATTAATACCCTGTCGACAAGTGATTATAGTACACTTCTGGCATTCTAATCAGAAATCAAGAAGTATGGGTGAAGAAAAGCTAGTGCATTTTGCTACTTCCCCGTGCACCTATAAAAATGTTGTTATATTATGAACTCGATTGAGAATATTCTAGCCTCCATAAATTAAAATATTTGAAGGTTATAATCTAAAACAAGATTCTAGCCTCCATAAATCGAAATATTTAAGGGGCAACAATCTAAAACAAGATTGGAATGAAATGGGCTGAAGTTAACACCCAGCAATGTTATCATATATCGGGATAAAGTCATAATATTATGGAAGTAGCTTTAACAATAAATGCATCAAATAAAAATTCAATTGATTTGCACCCAGAACTGTCACACTTTTCTAGACTATAGCCAAGACTTCTTCAACAGCCTTTTTGCTGTTTATGACATTCTGCATTTTTATTTAGGAATACAGTGATATAAAAACAAGAAGAAATGCATTTCAGTGTCATAGACAATGTATAAAATCTTTAATGTAGGAGAGATAAAAGCTGTATTATTTAGCCAAAATATCGAAGGTCAGATGTGGCATATAATCTATGTTATCACTGACGTAAATCAAGTGACATACATTATTGGTTTTCTATGGAATAGAAATGCCACTTTGTCACTGTAGAAGACTGTCCAGTTTACCAAATGAGCATAGCTGTTGATACTGTAGGAAGCAAATAATAAATTCTCTCCTTCTCCATACTCCTCTTGTTGCCATCATAAATATCTTAAAATATCTTCTTCAAAAATCAGAGCATTAAATGAGATTGTTTGTGTTTCTATAACTAAAGCACTAATTATGGACTGCGTTTGAAAATGAAGTCATTTTGTCTTTCAGATATCCTATAATTTCAGTGTTTTCTCCAAAAGTCCAGATGTCCAGAAGCATCTTTGATAATGTATTAATCCAATTTTCATGCTATTACCCTATATCATTATCAACTAAATTCTAATTTATGCAGAGCAGCCGTGAGTATGACTCTTTGCTTTGAAAGACTGACGATTTCATTAAAATGGAGCATTGTTTTCAGCCAGCAGATGTACACAAGCAAAATGAACAATATGTGACCTGCAGTTTTCCCATAAAACATGCATCCAGATAGATATTTAAAAGTGGATGGGATTTTTAGTTTCTGTGTGCATCCATCTTAAAGGAGCAATGATACATAATTTATATCTATAAAATTCATAAGGTAATTTTAACAACACACACTTTCAAACAACTACTGCAATTTCCCATTTCTGATTGATTTCCAAGGTTACAAAAGAATGTAGAGCTTTTAAAAGCATAGTCTACTGACCACTTCCTTGACTAAAAATAGCTATAATTTTTCTTTTCTCCACATATCATTTTCAGCGGCTGCAGAGAATGATTAGGAAAAACCAATAATTTATATAAAAAAAGATAGTATTTTGCATTTGCATATCCTTGCCTTGAAAGACATGCAGATCCTAGTATTATAGCCAGCTGGTAAGCTGTAAACTGCCTGGGATATTTATCTAGCAGAGCAAAGTGCATTTCTGTTGGAATGAATAGCACTTTTAGGTATATCTGTATTTATCTCTGTATCTATTTATCTATCTATCTAGAAACACAAGTTTTCTAGGTGATGATTCCTTCTTACTTTCTGTGTAATACAAAGATGTGTCTCTATGCGCTGCTGGTTTTAAAAATGTGAATCCCCTTGGCGGTCTAGTATATTTCCAAAGTCCCTATTCCGCATTACAATCATATGAATATGTTGTTGTATCAGTAATCCATCTATATTTCAAGTAGTGTCTAGTGCAGGAAATATATACGGGGAGGCCCATTTATCTAACTTCGAATTCACATGAATTTTTTTTACTGTAATAAATTCGAATATAGTTACAATTCGACTGGGAGATTATATAAAAGAAAATTTGAATGTCTAATATTTGACCCGAAAATTTGAATCATATTCAAATCATATCTGAATGATATGAATCGTGTTTTTCTCCGAAAAAAAAACCTCGAATGTCAGGAAGGCTATTAACTTATCTCCAAATGCCTCAACGGACCTCTGCCATTGATTTTTACATGAACTCGGCAGGCTTTAGGTGGCGAATATTCAAATTAGGACTGTTTCCATAGTCAAGGTGTGATACACCTAACATGAAGAAACATTGGTATAACAGTCATTCCAAGAATATTGAGCACATCAAATAAGTAAAAAGTCACCCACAGACAAGACAAAATTACAAACTAAAGTTTATATGTCAGATCTTTTTGTTTGAGGAAATTGGCAAATGAGGGGATCTGAATCTGATTTTGGTCACACAAATGCTGGGCTCTGCCCATCCATGATTGATATCTGCCTGATTTTGGAGCAGACAGGCCTGTCAGTGGGCCCCAAACAAGGGCAGATATCTCAATCTAAAGGGGTTCAAATTGGCATCTTACATCTGCCCAGGTATGGCCAGCCACAGGAATCTAGTTGGAGAAAAAGGATAATAATCTTGCACTAACCTTTTTTAAAATTTCCATTTGAAAAATAGAAAGGGAAAAAAAAGAAAATTAAGGTATAGGAACTGGTACATTCCTTTATTAATGATGGATTTAAAAATATGTAAATTCTTTAAAGATACATAAGTCAACTATTTAGTTTGATGGATGGCTATATACATACATGTTTTTGTCACACATCTAAATACTGTAATAGTTTGAAACAATATTCTTCCCTTAATTAGAAGTTTCACATTTTTACCAGAGCCAGTGGCTTTATAAAGCTATTAGAAAACACAGATGCAACAGTTCTTTCCAATGTCTCCTTCCATCATCCAGCAGATTAGTCAGGAGATTAGGCAGAAAAGAGAAGAATGTATAAATAATTTGGAACAACATTAATTTAAAATTTAGTTTTTTTTTACTTTTTATGGTACTGAATGTACTGATGTTTGCATCATTGTAATTAATCAGGATTTTAAAGTGTGAAGGATCTCGTGTTGCCCATATATGATTGCTTCTAAATAAAAGATTTTAAGGCAAACCAATCCAATTCGGCAAGATTTCATTTGATGTGATCTCATTGTTGATATTAGTACAGCTAGTTACGTAGCTGTTAGAGCAAGTATTGTGCTGCAAATTTAGTCTTTTGACTATTGTAAATCTGTCATTTTGCTTTTTTGGGATCAAAGTGAGATTTCTGCTGCAGTGCTTCTTTTCAGCCTGTGTTGTTACCTGTGAATGAAAGAAATTAAGTTTAATCTTTTCACATCAGTCTTAGATTGCCATTACAAAATTGATAATTTTCAACTTTCCTTCACCGATATTTCCTTAATAGAGTAGTATTGGAGAATCTATTCATTTGGTTATCATAACAGAGAGGGGTCAGCTGCAGGCATTCATGAAGTTGTTGAAGCAATATCTTTTGTATGATATAGTCAAAGAAGTTGCAAATGAATTAAATAGTAGCTTAAAGGAGAAGGATATGTTAAAACCAAGGAAGCTTTATCAGAAAGGTCTATATCAACACACCAGTAAACCCTCAAGGTAATGTTCCTCTGAGTCCTCTGTCAAAAGAAACACCACATTTCTTTCCTTCTATTGTGTACACATGGGCTTCTGCATCAATCTTCCTGTTTTCATCTTAAACAAACTTAGCAGGGCATGAGCATGCTCAGTTTGCACCGCTTCCCCTCCCTCCTCTCCTCCCTGCTAATTTGAGCCCAGAGCTAGGAATGAGCAGTGAAGTGATGTCAGACCAAGCTAATATGGCAGCTGCTATCCTAAACAAATAGAGAGAGCTTCTAGAGCTGTATGGTAAAGCATTCTAAAGAATAAACATAGTGTTCTAGCTTGCACTATTGTAACTTATCTTTGGCAATAATCTGCCTCTGTAGCTTTCAGTCAACAGAATTCATTAATTTTCTTGTCTTGGTTTTAAGAAATCACTTAGGTGAGTTCATTAGCAATGTATTTTGGTGTTATAAATTGATACTAACAATTAGACTTTGCTTATTGTACTATAGAGCTATTAATGCTCATTTTGCAAGCTAAAAGTCAGTAATGTATATATGTGTGTGTGTGTATATATATATACACTATTTTGGATTTGGCCGAACCCCCGAATCCTTTGCGAAAGATTCGGCCGAATACCAAACCGAATCTGAACCCTAATTTGCATATGCAAATTAGGGATGGGGCGGGGAAAACATTTTTTACTTCCTTGCTTTCTGATAAAAAGTCACGAGATTTCCCTCCCCGCCCCTAATTTGCATATGCAAATTAGGTTTCAGTTCGGCTGGGCAGAAGGATTCGCCGAAACCGAATCCAGCTGGCCGAATCCCAAACTGAATCCTGGATTCGGTGCATTGCTAATATATATATATATATATATATATATATATATATATATATATATATATATATATATATATATATATATATATATATATATATACACACACACACACACACACACACACACACACACACACATTTATTCTACCTAGATTTTGTACACAGCACAGTTATAATCGTGTTTGCCAGTAATGCATCTTTCTGTACTTCTCTGTATTCCAAAATAAATGCATTATGATTAATGACTTAGAGGGTGACCTTGATGACATCCTTACTTCATACTCATATCAATTACACCATTAAAGAAGTACATTTTTCATATTATAATCCTGTTCAAGTAAGGCATTGTTCCACAAACAAGGTTGGCAACATTAGGCCTTGAACATGCATGCATAAGAAAAGGAATACCAAGTGATGGCAGCACTTTTAAGTAAACTGGCAGAGATTCTCTCTAACCAAAATAAATGTCATTTAGCTTTTAAGGGAGTGATCATTGCTATTAGGATGTGCTATACTTTAGCTCAAATGAAACTTGTTCATAACAGAACGTTAAATATACACTGAAAAGAAAGATTATGTCTATCTAGTTACACCATTCCTTGATATATGCACCATGTCAGAGTGCCATTGTCTCCTGGGTATAGACAGAGAGTTCAAATACCCACTATCTCTCCCTTGGTGCTCCAAATGCTCTGCTTTGAAGTTTTTATAATCCATCTGTCATCTTCTAGCAAGGAGGGCACATGTTTCGTACCACTCAATTACAGACTTCTCTTCTGCCTGTAACAATGAGACAGGAAGGAATGTTATGAGTGGTTGAGAGAAACTGTCAGATATATTAAATACCTAGGATGTTATTCCTGTGTAGTAGCACAGCATGTTTTTTTCCAAAAGACTTTTAAAAAGGAATCAAACTTGCCTTAATTTTTTATGCTTCTTCTGCTTCAAATAATTGTTTTTAAATATTAGTTTCTAAATATTGTAAAATTTGCAGTCATTCTAAGTAAATTAACTGAAATGTATTGATAAGTGCAGGCCTTTTTTGTGGTATATATTTTTACTGAAAGACATTGACATGTTGTGATCCCTGCTGTCCTGGAGTGAGAGAATAATATATGTTCTTTATGGACCTAGCATTACAATTGTTGATGCACATGCTGTCTCTGCTATAGAAATTATATAATAAAGTTATATATATATATATAATATACCAGGAAATTACCATCCTAGACCAATGATCCCCAACCTTTTAAACCTATGAGCCACACTTGAATATAAAAACTTTTGAGGAGCCACACAAGCAAGAAAATTCCTTGGGGATTTCAAATGAGGGCTGTGATAGGCGAATTCATAGTCCCATGTGGACTGCTACCCTGCAGTAGGCTGTGTTGGAGAAAACCTGTATGCCTCCAAAACTTGAATGTAAGCAAGGGATTTAAAAATGGGCATTTACTTTAAGGCCATTGGGAGAAACAACAGTGGTAGTGGAGAGCAACATGTTACTCAAGAGTCACTGGTTGGGGATCAGTGACCTAAACTCTCTTGACAACAAAACTGAGGTAACACATATTAAATTAGAGCCCCTATAATATTTGCACTTGGCTCCCAGAGAAGTTACAATAAGCATGGTTGAACACAACAGTGTAAGTGCATTTACTGTTAACATTTGTTCTTGTTTACAGTTGATACCTTTTTTATTTACTTTTTTGTAGAGATGTTTTAAAATTACCTTTTTTATTTATTTTATTATGCAAGGTTACTGTTTTTAGTCTACCTTTAATATTAAAAAGTTTAAAAACTTTATAGAGTATAATTTTTTGGAACAGTGGAAACCTTTTCAAATGAATTCATTGGGAAAAACTGGCCTTTCCTTATTTCCTACTAACTATTTCTCTAGCTATTTATTTGCTTAATTTTCTGATCTATCCTACTGCTTCATCTGACTGTTTATTTCCATTATTTTGCAGGTGTTAAAGTGGAAACCTTAGTTGGATATAAAGAATGGGCTAAGGACACAGTAGTGATGGCTGCTTGTAGTCTGCATTGTAGATCAATGAACATTCCTAATGTATGGCCTTTGCAGTTACTTTTTTAACTTAAAATTTTAAGTGGCAAATGCAATCAGAGTCTACTTAGCTGGGTAAACTGACTTTCAGTGTGAAACAGACAGTGATATTGTGACAATTTGCAGTTGGTCTTCATATTATATTTTTGTGTTTTTTAATTTATTGAGTGTTTTTTTTGTGGGTGCTAGGATCGGGTGCTTGCACTGGAATACTACTTAAAAAAAAACGAACACATCTTTGTCAGAGACAAAGGGGCATATTTATCAAGGATCAAAGTATTTTTTCCAGCAAAAACGGCCGCTTCCGATCGAAGTAAAATCGCACGATCGCACAATTTAATCCTTCGAGTCGAATGATTTAATCCTTCAAATCGAACGATTCGAAGGATTTTACAAGAAAAAAACTTTGACTTCTCTAAACTTGCCCAAAAAAGCCTCAGATAGATTCTAGGAGGTCCCCCATAGGCTAAACAGCAATTCGCCAGGTTTAAGGTGGCGAAGTGTCGAAGTCGAAGTTTTTTAAGGCGACAGTACGTCGATTTTCGAGTGGTCGAATATTCAAAGTTTTTTCAATTCGAATCGAAGTCGAATTTGGCCTATTCGATGGCCGAAGTACCCAAAAATTCAAAGGTTTTTACTTCGAAAATTCACTTCGACCCTTGATAAATCTGCCCCTAAATGATTACTAGCAACCATGTAGCCATTAGAATGGGAGACTGAATGATGAATAGTAGAGGGATCTGAACAGAAAGAGTAGCTATAAAAAGTAACAATAACATAGTAACATCACAGAGCAATAGTTTTTTTTTGGCTGATGTGGTCAGTGACCCCCATTGCAGAGCTGGAAAGAAGCAGAAGGAAGAAGAGAAAGGCAAACAAATGCAAAAAGTATTTAAAAAAAAAAAAAGGCCACTCGAAAAGTTTCTAAGAAAAGGAGATTCTATTATACACTAAAACATACTAAAAGTTAACTTAAGACCAATCTACCCCATTATACTTGAATAGAACAGCTTATATATATATATTTGTGAGGTATTTTTTTATTTCCTGGTTAAGTAGGCAAAACACATGAACCTTTTTATACTATATGCCCTATGCTTTCTAAAGCTGTAGGACATCAGACATTTACAATAAAATTGTTTTTTATGTATGGTTGGAATAATTTTGCTATGGTTTTGCAGTGGTTTTATCTAACAGAGTATCAAGCAGAAAGTTGAATAGATGAATGAGGGGAATATGTGATATAAGAATTGGAAGGTCTAGGGATAACCTTCCATAAAGCATTGAAGGCAGGGAGAGTATAAAAAGACACAGATCGCAATTCCTGGAGTGAGAGACCATCATGTTGTGATTGAAAAGTGTCATGAGGGGATCTTGGATGAGGCAAGGTCATATTATTGTAATGCTACAAATAAAGAAAGGGTATGAAGGAATAAGCATATTGGAAAATTAAAGCAATATTGGAATGATGAGAGGGTAAAGATTATAGAAATGTATTTGCCATTATTAGATATGCATTCTCATGCAGTTTGGTGGCAAAATCTGCTACATGTGCCTGCATCCAGGCTGACACAAATATAGGGGCTGATTTTTGGTTGGCATTTATCTGGAGACTAAAAAATAAACCAAGTGTGGCCGTAGCCTTAGTTCTGTTTTTGATGCTAATTTTAAACAACTATTGGGACAAGTCTGGGGTATATGACTGAAAGCAAAAATATTGATTTGGCAGTATCCCGCCACCCAAGAGAAAACCCTTAGAATCAAAATAACTTTGCAATGAGGGGAGGTTTAGATCGAAAAGACCCAGTTCATCAACCAGCTGACACAGATGACAGAATGGTGGGCCTGTAAAGGTGACTGACTGCTTTGAAAGATTCAGTAAGATGAGACCCAAGGAAAAGCTGTATCCGGAGACCCATTGAATACAAGATTTTTAGAAGTAGTCATCATAAAGATTGTGCAGAAGTGTTTATTGGGCTTATCTTTTGATGTGTGCAATCCTTTTAAGTGGATATAGACAAAGTTGCTTGGTAATTTAAGAAAGTGCAGTTAAAGTAGTTGAAAACGAATTCAGTACTTTATTACATTCCTCAAGTTTGTATTAAATATTTCTTAAGTTGTTATAAATGGCAGGATATGTTTTCTATCATCAGTAACAGTGTTTAAAAGAAGAATATGTTATATATTTTTCACGTTTTTTTAACACATTGCTGTTAATACTGCATCTGAAGAAGAAACATTACGATTAGCATTGAAACTTTCACCAATATAACATAATTGTTTCATATACTTTAGCTTATATGTCTTCATTTACACTCAGATATTCAGTTGATCTTTTAGAAACAAACTAGCACCCATCTGCTTCTTGAGACACTCCTGGCGCCTATTCATTGCAAAAACAATACATGTCCTAATGACTTCCACATATTTTGAAATCTCCCTTTTGAAATTGGTCTTGGCAGATTATTTGCAGGTACTTGAGTTGCATCTGTTTGCAATTTTGTAAATGCGGAAGACTTTAATGTTGAGCACTGCAAGAGGGCTATTTTAATCCTTTGGTAACACAGTCTGTCATCAAAAGACACATTTATCTCTTGAAGGTGGTGCAAACGTTCGGTGTTCAGACATGATTTGGGGTAACCACTGAGGTAGTCTTTTGCTGAGGATATGGGGATTTCTTTTCCTTTTGACAGTTATTACATTTGAAATTTTGCCTCAGCAGTACACTACCAGTTGGATTCCTTACTAATAGGACTAGAGATCAGCAAAACAGTAATTCTGGAATAATTGAGGAGTTCAGCCTATTATGTTTCTTATTTTTTTATTTTTACCATGTGGCTAGCAGCTGACCAAGCTAAGCCGGTTTTATTTACAGTCCAAAACGAAGCTGCATTGTATTTTTTGTTTCACCTAGTCAATCACAAATACGTGAAATTGCTTGTTATACTGTAAGCTGTAGCTTATAAATAGTCATACACCCAAAACCATAGAGGTTTGTTTTTTAGTTATGACATTCATGATTCGATTTTTTTTTTGCTTTAAATATGTCACTCTAACTGAAGTAAAGCTTCACAGTTTTTGCTTTTAGAGCTATCTTCGGCAGTACTATACAGGCACTTTTACTGAAAACTAAAATCATCCTGATTATTTGTGATTTTTTTACAACTTTTTTTTTTACAACTATTCTTTCCTCTTCTGGATGTTTCTATCCATAGATGTGCTGTAGTATTCTCCCTTACATTATGCTCAAATGTGTTGAGGAAGGTGGAAGGAAAAACATAATTTAATGCATTTAATTAAACTGGTCACGGTATAACTAATGAACAGTTGTAAACATGTAAGCCATGCCATTTTGCAATGATTGCTAAAAATAAGAAAATAAAAAAATATACACTATATACTGCAGGCTCTGGTTTCCACACAATTTTGGGCAGATTTATCAAAGATCCAATTTCGAATTTATGTGAATTATTTTTACTCCAATAAATTCAAATATACTCAAAACTCGAAAGGGAGGTTATTTAAGAAAAAATTTGAACATCTAATATCCGATTGAATAGTTCCGACCCGAAAATAAAAATCAAGTTTTCCCTCTGAAAAAGACTTGAATGTCAGAAAGGCAATTAACATATTCAAATGGTTCAATGGACCTCTGACTTGAACTCAGCAGGTTTTAGGTGACGAATATTAGAACTGCTTCCATGGTCAAGGTGTGATAAATTTCACATTCAAATTTACATTCGAATTGTAGGATTAAAATTTTAATGTGTGAATTTTGATACTGAAAATTCGTATTCAAATGAACTATTCGACCCTTAATAAATCTGGGTGTGAATGGCAGATCTTCAGACCTGGTACTATTATACACAAATTATCAGATTCTTATCATACATCTTTCTTATCACTTTCTGGGATGATGTGATGCTTTTTAAAAGGTTGGTTGAAATTGCATTAAGTTTTTTAATAATACTGCAGCTTTAATGCTGAAATGATAAATACTGGCTTGTTTTATTAGCTTGTCAATGGAACACCTGAATAGGAAAAATAATGGCAAATATTCTGTCTCTTTAATAACCTAAGCGAAACGGAATGTAAAAATTGCTGCAAAGCTATCACTGAAGGAGAAAAAGTTGTACTGAAATTTTACCTTAATTGTTATTGCCCTGACATATTGTTAAAGAGCACATTATTTGAAGCTCTTGCATGTAGTATTTGTCTACCTAACTCTTTGATGGATGACTCTGGAATTCAAAATTTATGACCTTATAAAACATTTCACTGTCAAGACAGAAAATCCAGCTTTATTATGTTTAGTGATGGTTCTGTATATTTGCATATGAATCTAGTCATGGGTATATATTAATATTAACGAAGAGGGATTTGATTTTTTATGTCAGACTGGCTTTTCCACATATTTTTTACTTAAACATTGTACTAATGAAACTTTTTAGTTGTTTTTGGTGGGCCTAAAAGTAAATGTATAATGTGTCTCTGACATAATTATGGAAACTGTGAGTGAATAACATTTTTGTTTTTCTTCCCTAGGGCAATATTTTTTTAAGCTGAATTGCATATTGTTCTTTAGCAATCAATTGTTTATTTTCTTTTTCCCCTGACAGAAATACCACCAATTGAGTCATATAAACATATTTTTATGATGTTGTATGCTTTAAAAGGTTAGATAAGAAGAGGCATAATCAGATCTTATTTTCCTTTGTCCCAGTTTCATTCAAATGAGTTTGTTACATATTGACTTGTAGTGGCAAAAGGCCACCCATCACGGCATCTCTGCTGCCTTCCAAGCAAGCAAGTGAATGCTTTCTTAAATGATGCTAATCAGCCCAGAGAGGCCTGCCCTCTGTCCCAATCACTATTCTGTAATTCACATGTGCTGATAACCTGAAATTGAATGTGTCAGTGTGAAGACTTGTTAAGAGGGAAAAGAAAATTGGAAGGAAAAAGCAAAGATGTCTGTTTCTGCTTGCTTAATTAATAAACATTCCTTGCATATAAGGTTATTAGATAGCATCTTTCTTGGAGAACCCCTTTTTCATAATTATACCCATTTATATTGAAATGACTTGCATGCAAGTTTTGAAAAACAGATTACAGAATAGGGTTCCGCTTTGACAGCACCCACTGACACTCCCTTCAAACTCCGTACAATAAGAAAAGAAGAAAAAGAATAAAAGGAATTTGTTAATGGGAGGGAATTTTTATAAAAAATTCAATTGTAGATTTTTTTCAATTTGAATTAACTCAAATTTTTTCCTAAACTTGAATGTTTGCTTATTTATGAAACAATTGGAGAGCAGAAAAACTTGATCTAATAAAACTGAATAAACTTTCATATTTTTATCATCATTTTCTACAAGCGCACAATAAAAATCTCAGCTCCCATTGACTTCTACATGAACTCACAAGCTTTAAGATGCTTAAGTTTGACATTGGATTTTTTTTTTTTTTGCCTTAAATAAGTATCAAACATTCACATTTTTGAAACCATAATTAGAATTCATGAGTTGTAGAGTCAAAAAACTGGATCTCTGCAAAAATTTTAATTTGATTGTTGATAAATCGCCCTGTTAATGTTGCAGGGATATCGTATATGAGAATTGTACTTCACTAATGAATAGTTACATACGTTGTCTGATGGATTCCGCTTTGTTCTAAGTCTTTGGGGCAGATTTACTAAAGGGCAAAGTGCCCGTCGCTCGTGAAATCCCCCCATTCACAGGGATATCGCCAATTTACTAACAGGCGTAGAGGACAATTTGCTAGCGAAACAGACTATCGCTAGTGCAGTTTTGCTCCAGATCGATAGGTGCGTTTTCACTCAGGCAATGATCATTACTCCGCAAAGTCACTAAAGTTTGAATTTTACAGAACGTTACCTCTTTCACCAGAGTTTCCTTCATCAGCTTAGACCTGGCAAACTGATAAAATGAAGCTACAGCCTCCTCAATCTTATGTCAGTGACATCATATCCTGTATGCCGAAAAGTTATTAAAATGATAAAAAACTCTGACGTGTTTTCATATTTTAAAGCAGGATTGTCTTTAAAGTTCTAACTATTACAATTTTTTTTTTATTTTTTTTTACTATTTAAGGGGTGTGCCACATTTGTTTTTGGATGGGCTCATGTCTATGGCATTAGAGGATCTCTTTTGTTTTTATTTTGTTTCCGTGAACATTTTTAATAACAAGTAGCCATTTCAAGCATTTGCACCAACATTTCTAATAAAGACACATATACGACCTATATGTTTTCTGCCCTATTCAAATTAACCTAAGTGCAAGTGAACTAACAAAGTTTTTCTAGGCAGAAACAAACGTTAGCGAAAGTTCGCTATGAAATGCTTGCGCTGATGAATTAACACTAGCAAAACTTTTCCAGCGTTTGGCTGCTGAGTCTTTCCATTTAAGTGAATTAGCGCAGTGGTAGCAAATTTGCGCCTGGCGAAGTGGTGCGAAGTGTGGTTGAAGCCTTTGCAGGCAAGCACCCTTTTGTGAATTTGCCCCTTTGTAATACTGTACCTTACTCTAAGCTGTTAGTGATGTGTGGGCTGGCCTGAAGATTGTGGACACTCGCACAAAAAATCTGGGGCCACCGGCGGGTGCGGGCTGATCTCTTTCTTCTGCCATTGCCACCCCCTGGCTGTGACCTAACAGTGCCTCAACTTCCGCATAGAGTTGCTATGCTCACTGTTCTGCCCTGGGTGTGGGTATATAAGGTGGCATGAAACCGCAGCCCGGGTGCTGGTCTTGATGAGTTGGGTTAGGGTCACATCACTATAAGTTCTTTTTTTACTTAAATCTGTCTGTGTATGGCCACATTAAAGGAATGATTGTTTAACTATAATTATCAGGTTGTCCCATCCACTGACTGATTTTATCATTTCACATGGAACATTTTTAAACCTGATCAATCGACTGGGATTATTTTGTTGGAATGATACGATCATTCGCACCCCATCAATGTAACAATAAGTGGACAATTTCATTGGATCGTGCTAAAATAGTCCAACATAGAAACCTGCCTGTGTAGGGTCATCTGTAGTCCTTCTTAAGCATGGCCTTTCCTGTAGATCTTTTACTGGAAGAATTATTGAAGGGCTCCTTTCCTAGAACTGGAAGGAGCATGTGTGTTTTTTAAATAAAGTGCTCTCAAGTTAAAATATTTATCTATCTATTGTAATACATATATATATATATCTATATCTATATATATATATATATATATATATATATATATATATATATATATATATATATATATATATATATATATATATATATATATATAAATATATATATATATATATATATATATGTATATGTATGCACACACACAGAAATGTAGTCTTCATTTTTGTGCAGAACTGAAAAGGCAATATTGCTGGTTAAATAATCAACTTTTGTCTGACAATGGAATCAGTTTAAGAGGTGCAAATATGCAGAAAGCTATTTGGAAATGCATCCTCGTAGTTGTCAGGTTTTATTATGCAGGAAGGTGTCATGTTTGTTACGAAGCTGAGTGCAGATGGCAGAGTGGAAGAAATGGATCACTAATTTTAACAATGATTAATGAACAGAGATAGAAAATGAATTACATTGGACTATCGAAGGCAAGAAATATTTTTGTGAAAATTTTGAGTCATCTGCTGCACTGGTCTGTGTAAATTATTTTCTGGGATTCTATATGTTGTCACCAGCTGACTGCCTTTTCCATTATTTTATTTCTTTGCTCTCAAGTATTTTTGTGTTATTAGAGGAACATAATTTCAAAATACAAATATATTCTGAATGCTCAAGACAAAATACATGTAACAGCTGATATGATGAGGTTGGTAAACAAAGAAGTCTGGATGCTTTATCAGTTCCTAATGCATGCTGGACGGCTCCATTTCTTTCAGCAGAATGATTTTAGTAACAAAACAAAATACTTTTCCTGCATCGCTATTGCTTTAAACATGTTAATTTGATAAGTTATATACCCTAAAGAGCTATAAAACCTGGTCACATTGAACATATGACTTACTAACGGCAATTCATGAAGGTAAGTGCAGGTTGGTATTAAGATAGACAGGCTTATTATTAATAAGATGGGTTAAAACTGAAGGGGATATTTGGAATTGGCTTGCAATCAATGCAAAACCACAGTGTGGGTGTAAAATACCATATGGGTTTTGTAAAAATAAGAACTATATTTAAAACAGAGCACTGTAAACACACAGCACCGCTGAAGCTTAACAGCCTTTTACAGCAGTTAACAGACAGATCACTATGAATGTGTATGCTGTCTCTCATGCATGCTTTAAGTTTTTCAGACCTCCTTAGTGTACTGGACCATTTCAGGATAGGTGTGCAGAAAGAAAGGAACACAGCGCTTAAACGTCAGAAATTCTATCACACTGATTTGATGGTAAACTTGCTGTATATTAGTATTTGTTATAATAATGTAATCTTTTATGCATAGGCTATGTATGGCCCTTGTAATGCCTCCACAGCATTTCTGAATAAATGTAGCTGTCTCTAGACTGCAATTAAAAATGCAAATGATGAATCTATCATCTGGAATGCAGACTAGACTTGGAGCACTGTTAAAACTATAAAACAATTAAACATGTAGATTTAAGATGGTCATACACTGGGCGATAAAGACTGCCCTTTCGGTGCTTCTGGACTGAGTCGGCAGTTCATTGGCCTGTGTATGGGGCCCTGTGATGGCCCTGCCCAACCGATATATGGCTGATAATCTGACAGATATTCATCTGACTGGTTAAAAATCCTGTTGGAGCGAGGACCGAATCAGTTCATTGATGCAGTCCTTGCTCTGACATTCCCACCATTGGGATTCACCAAACAATTGGATCAGCTTGATATTGCCTACCCCAAGGTTAGCATATCTGGCTTGACATTAAAATCTGATGGCAAATTGTTTAGTAAAGTCTGGTTAACATTCTCTACATTATCAACCATGAGTCATATTTGTTTTTCACAATATGGCTGAGATATGGCTGAAAATCACACTTATTTAAGGAACAGTTTAGCAGAATATGGGACAATTTAGGAATATGTGTGAATAGAATGAGGATCAAAGGAGCAACACTGCTTCCTCTGTGTCTGCAGAAGCCAAATTACCATGATAGCCAGTAACTTTATAACTAGGCATCTCTCAGACATGAAAATGCCTTAGTTTTTCTTTAAAATGCATAACTTTGCAGCCTAATGAACCTAATGCTATACCAAGCAGCAAAATATGACTTTAGAATGTGAACCAGTTTAACATCTGGGCAGCACAACCACACACAGTAGTTGATGTTTTCTTGTCATCTGGAATTTATTAACAATAGTTTGGAGGTAATATTTCTTTAAACTCAGAGATTATTCTAATGAAAACAGCATGATGCAGTGTCGGACTTGGGCAAAGTGGGCCCACGCCCACCAGAAAATGTGTGCCAAAGGCCCACCATCTTCACATTTTCACATTTGTTAATGGCTTACATAGGAAATAGAAAGATATTTAAAAAAAGACACATTAACAGGCCAGTACTGAATAAAGAACCTAGAGCAACACTGGGTGAAAAGACATGTTTTCATCTAAAATGTTTCTTCCTTTATTTCCAGTTACAGGAATAAACACACATAAAGATTACCTTAAAGACATTTTGCAGCATTTTAAAGGACAAGTAAGCCTTAATTAGGATTTCATTTTTTAGTAATAGATAAAAATATGCAGTAATGCATTTATTGCAGTGTTATATTTTGATTTCTTAGTCACGTTTATCTGGGGTGATAAGCAGCTTATGCTATCACTGAACACAGTGAAAGTTGTATAAGTTACTTAAGGAATAGGTGTTGTTGCATTTAAATATAATATATTTTTAACTGTTAAAATGCAATGGAAAATGTAGATTATTCATTACTATAAGAACTTACAATTATAACAAATCTTCCATCATGAGGACACTGTTAGGATTCTGTTGAAATGCAATGGAAAAGTTAGATTATTCACAGACTATTATAAGAACTTACAATTATAACAGAATCCTAACAGTGTCCTCATGGTGGTAGATTTATATTGGATAACATTACTAAACGTGGACCCCCATAAACTTTTGATAAATATAATATATACAATAAATTATAAACCTAGTAAGGGCAAAGGTTACAGGAAATAAAGGCAGTGTTTAAATCTCAAGGCAGGTAATATATTATACCGTGCCTTTTCATGTAAGCCACAGTATAATATATGGTGTCATGACAATCTGCTTTCTTGGTTACATAAATGCTACACTTTTATGTGATTGGCAAATCGTGCTGTTGGGTCACTGAGATTTTACTTCAAATAAACAGTTATAATCCAACAGGGAAAACTGTTGCTCCTCAATTCCCATTGTTATCAGTGGAAAGTACTTGACTTTTGTTCATGTCACTGACTGCTATTACAGAATGTGGATTTCCTTGGTTGCAAAAGTGATTGCCACTGAAAACCTTTAGAAACAATTGACATGTGGCAAAAGGCGGACGGACTCAGGGCAGCTGCACCCGGGTCAGCATACAGATCTGGTAAGCGTTAAATTTATTGAACAATATTTAAAACATTTTTCCAAGATTGGACTGCTCAAGGCTTTGAGCGTAGGGTTCGGGTCAAAGTGCACCCGAACCAACAGATGCAACTGGTGAGCAGACGGAAAACACTTTATGCTTAAGCTTACCTACCTGATATAACTAATTATTTGAGAAGTGGAAGGGCCCAGAGTGTATTCGGGACGGCTGGACCGATGGATGTGGGAAACGGACAACAGTTTTTTGACTGCTAAAATACCTTTTTTTTTTTGTAGTAAAATGGGTACTTTGACCTAGAAATTAAAAAAAAACCTTTTTTTTAGAGATATTATGCTTCATGATTTTTATTCCAGTTTTGTTAAATGTAAAAGGACACATCTAATATAATGTAGGTTCCAGTGTTTCTATATATTAAACAACAACATGAGCCAACACTGTATAACTAGACATACACAAACCAATATAATTTTTAACTAAGTCATTCCTGACTACCTTAAAGAAGAAGGAAAGCTACCGAGGCATTTTATTGCAAGTAGATTGGCTGCAATCGTGCAAGCTAGAATACTATATTTATTCTGTAGAATGTTTTACCCTACCTGAGTAAAAAAGCTCTAGAAGCTCTCTGTTTGTTTAGGATAGCAGCTGCAGTATTAGCTTGGTGTGACATTACTTCCTGCCTGAGTCTCTCCCTGCTCACTTATAGCTCTGGGCTAAGATTACAGCAGAGAAGGGAGGGGGAGGGGGGAGAGTAGCAAACTGAGCATGCTCTTGCCCAGGGCAAGGAGGTTTAAGCTGAAGGCAGGAAGTCTGATACAGAAGCCCATGTGTACACAATAGAAGGAAAGAAATGCAGTGTTTCTTTTGACAGGGGACTCAGAGCAGCACTACTTTGAGGGTTTACTGGTATATTTAGGTGGACCTTTCTTCTAAGGCTTACTTAGTTTTAACCTTTCCTTCTCCTTTAACAACCTATATATAGATCACATCACGGCATTCCCAACTGATATATAGTCAGGGCTTAGCCAGACATCCAATAAATTTCTATCCCAGTGTGACCCCTAAAGTGAGCAACCACCTGTGTGGCAAAGATCTGCTTGTTTGGAGACCTTACCATAATGTGTATGGCCAGCTTAACTGAATATGCCAGTAGCTTTAGGTCTCCCAAGAAAAGACCCAGTCTTGATGAATAGTGAATAAAACAAAAGTTTTGAAGTTAAATTTATGTTTGCATTGAATGCTTTAGCTATTTATCACTTTGTTCCCTGAAAAAGTTGGTGTTGCAGGAACAGAACTACCATTATAGCCTGAATAAATGGTATTTATTGATTCACATTAACAATCTCATCATTCTCAACTGCAAGCTTTAATAAGCAGGAGCCTCTTCTATCAGTTTGTATTTGTTCTATTGTTTTATTCTTTATGCATTTTGTACCTTACTACACGTCCAAAATATGCTGTTGCTTTAAATATTCCTACCTGTCTCATTTAGAGTACAACACAATCACGTAAGACTTAAATTTCAAGCTGTGCCTTCATATGCTTTTGTAAAGTTTTGGCTGTGTCTTTATGATATTTGCTCAACTCATATATGTATAAAATGACCTACTAAACTTTACACTTAAAAGTCAAGCTCTTCATACTTGTGGGAGTCCAATAAAAAAAAATCAAATAAAGCAATTTAGGGTTTTCTGTTTCTATATAGTAAAAGCTAAATACTGAGAAAACATATTCTTAACTTTTAAAGAACAAGGTAACTCTCTGGGGAGCCAATTTAGAATGTGACCTAGAGCTAGTGGAGCTTTTCTTGTCTGTTTCTTTTGGCACAGCATTGGAATAGCAGTGGTGGTTCAGATTCCCCTGTAAGCATTAGAGGTGGCCTGCACTGAGCCCATGCTCTGCACATAGAGCTTACATGAGGCCCCATTGGATGTGAGTTATTAATTTATGCTTTATTTTTTGAAGGAATAATGTAATATTACTTTCTGCCTGAACTCCTGTTGCTGAATACTTCTTTGTAAGTAAAATAGGTTTTACTAATTCTTTCATCTTTGTTTGTAGAGACCTCCTGAGTTAACGGCAGCATTAAACTGTAGTGATTCCAAACCCCCTAGCAAAAGAGTGCATCAAAGGATTGTAATGTAGAAAATAGCTGACTGTGGCATTAATAAGACGGGTACAACTTGTTTTAACCCCTTTACTTCCAAGGATAATCCTGTGGACCTCCCGTATTAAAAGTCAGGATAAATGTCCTTCAAATACATAAAAATAATGGAAATATATGTAATACCTCTTGGCTCTTATATGCATGTTTTTTAGCTCAACAAATAAGTTGGAACATCGCATATGTTTATAGAATACGACACAATTTTTGTGATACACACCCATGCATGATGAATATTGGAATCACAGTGAGGCATTTTGCATTGACTGTGTAATCTGTAGCCTGTACTTTTATTGTATACAGGTCAGGCAGTTCATTGTACAAACACTCCTGTTTTTTTCTGGAATTCTGGGACTCTCGCTTTTTGCCCTGTAACTTTACTAGGTATTTCAAATGTTTTTATTGCTGAAAGACACAGAACATAATTTTACATTTGGAGAGGGTCTGTGTGAAGAAATGGAATATTTGTTCTAGATATAATGAGCTGCTGCAGAAAAAGTCAAACAAAGTAAAGTATTACCATATTACAGTTGCTTTTGAAGGACCAATAAAAACAAGTAAATGAAAAAAGTTCTAAATCTGCCCTTAATCACGAGCCAAGAACAGTTTTAAAATTCAGGAAGATGTTTCACTTTATTAAAATATATTATATACATATCCTTTTGTTTGGCTTCAGACAAATAAGTTAAGCATTCACACACTAAAACCATATACACACATAGGAACATTTAGATATATTTTATATTGAACAGCTTTTGGAGGTTTTTTTAACCAAAAAATTTGGGAACTCATACCTGGTATAATCCATTCAAACCAATGGGTGCATCCTCTTTTTTGAATGAAAGTCTTTCTATCACTCCAGATTAGGGATGCACTGAATCCAGGATTCAGTTCGGGATTCGGCCAGGATTCGGCCTTTTTCAGCAGGATTCAGATACGACCTAATCCTTCGGCCCGGCCGAACCGAATCCTAATTTGCATATGCAAATTAGGGTGGGAGGGAAATTGTGTGACTTTTTGTCACAAAACAAGGAAGTAAAAAATGTTTTCCCCTTCCCTCCCCTAATTTCCCAAATTAGGGGTCGGATTCGGTTCGGTATTCGGCTGAATCTTTCACGAAGTATTCGGGGGTTCGGCTGAATCCAAAAAAATAGATTTGGTGCATCCCTACTCCAGATACTTGATAATTATAGCATTGTTTTACCACTAAAGGCCTAACAAAATTATCTTGAGTGCTTTAAGGGGATTATGATAAATATAGCAGTCAGAAGAGTTTATCAGATTTTGATAGCATTTTACATTATACCTACAAAACGTGAAATTTTTCTATGGAATACAGATATTGTCTATTTGCAGGTGTTTTGGTGTAGGCCTTCAACATATGTTATTTAAGGTTACACTGAACGTTAGAGAATGAATGGGGTACAAATTATAAAACTTTCATGAAACCTCCAACACAAACTCATATAGAACTGGCTGGATTGGATGACATGTTTCTATCCTGTATTGTCAGCTTTACAGCTGTATTAGGATTGACCACATAATCAATATAAAGTGCAACATTTGCTACATCTCTTATCACCTATAGCAACCAATCAGCAGGTAGAATTTCCTAGGCACCACTGTATAAGTAAACATCTTATTGGTTTCTATATGATACTGCTCCTAGACAAATTTTGTACCATTTATTACACATGGGGGATAGTGTTTGGTGCAGACTAGCAACAGTTTATAACTTACAAATAGGGAAAATAAAACATGGGAAATAACACTCTATGGACAAATATGGTCTAAACATCTAAATAACTTGTATTTTTAAAAAGACAGACAACATCCCACCCCATGGACTTTATGGTGCATGGTTAAATCTGAAGAGGTTTGTTTAACAATAATGTTCTGAGAAATATCACTTGTTTAATCACTAGGTTCCCATGAAAAAGTTACTTGCTGTATTTAACAAACACATTAGAATAATTGCATCAAGGCTTCATAAAAACATCAATTTATTATGCCTGTAATACTCATACAGTTTTTAGGCAACAGTCACACGTTGAATGCATATCCAAAGGGGAGCTGTGGGACACAGCTAGTAAGGGGCACATTTATCAACATCTCTAATTTGAAAAAATTCCAAAATCTCAAATGTGTGCTTACTTAAGAAACTGCAAACTCAATCTCTTGCAAATTGAGCTCTCCATAGCAGACGAAACTCTCTACAGTTACTAAAAAAGATAACATATGAGTATGCCAGCAGTTCTGCAGAAAAAGTGTATTGTGACCCTTTAATAACAAAATAACAAAAGTTACTATTAATGTATTTATGTTCAGTAAATAAACATTTATAATAATAATATGCAGTGTTAGCCTCACTTGTGTCCCGTGATGGGATTCATCTATATTACAGTGATTATCTGTTCATAGAAGATCTCACATCTGACAGCTTGCCATATTGGGATCAAAACTGACCTTGAATTTGCTTTTGTTTTCTCAACTATGGTATTGGAAAGCAAAGAAGATTATGGAAATTTTATGGGATGTTTCCTAATATATGCTGACTGAAACAAAATCTGAAATAGTGTGGAAGGTCACTTAATGTATTTGTTAAATGCCAATCACAGATAAAAGATGTGTAGTGATAAAGGAAGTGTCGTTTTTGACTCCCTTAGTATAGTTACTGTTACCATTTTGGACATGTTATTGTAGAACTGGAGAGTTATTGTAGTACCATTAGGCCCCACTTTGCTCCACAGCAGGAATTGCCAGCCTAGCATTACCCCCTGCTGTTGCTGTCAGCTGATGGGAAGGATTATGGGAATTTTAGTTCTAAGGTCTATGTCACACATGTTTTTTCAGGTGAACATTTCAGGTAATATGGCCATGTTCTCAGTGTCAAGTACTGTAGATGTAAATAGTGCATCTGCTTTCAGACATGAGACATTTTCATGGTTACACTTTCTGTAAATGGAGAAAACCCTTTTTCTTATTTATTATTTATAAATGTCATAGTTACATAGCTAATTTGGGTTAAAAAAGAAGTCCATCAAGTTCAACTCTTCCAAATGACCCCCAGTGCATATACTGTATATACAACTTGCTGCCATCACCATGAAGAACCATTCTTGCTGTTTCAGATTAAATTTCAGTTCCTCAGTCTAAATGGGGGGCATCTGATATCCAAAGCAGTTTTAAGGGCTTTAATTGCGAAATGGGGTAAAAATTCACATATACGTTATACGACTTTTACCTATATGTCATATATTTATGTTCAATAAAATACCCCCTTAACTGGTTACACATCCTTCGGGAAATACATAATATTCTAAAAAAAAATTACAAATGCAATAATGCAATAATGCAATAGAAGTGCTCACTATTAGGTGTTATCCTAATGGAGTAATTAACCACTTTGCATCTACTGTAATACAGTTACTTGTAAAGTGCAATATTATAAGGGAGAAGGTTTCTGTGTGTGTCTGTGAACATGTAACAGTCTAAAGAAAGATGACCAACCTTGTAGTAAATAGGGACATTTAATGTTGTGACGTCATATGTAAATAGACACAAATGGTTTCAGTTAGAAATGCACTACAACACAAATGTCCCCTCATTATTCTCTAATTGCATTTCGTATTGCTCTCTCATACATAATGGGTTTCTGTTTTCACATATATCTTTTTTTTTTTTTGTATTATGTCAGTTGTCTCCCATTTCCCTTGTGTTTTGCCAACTGCTATCCTACTATACATGCTTTGCTTGGTGCTTATTTCCTACTGATAAGGACCACATTGTACTTGTTTATTGACTACTGTCCACCATATTTTTACCATCTCTTACATCTTCCACCATTCAGAGTTTACCATGTTATGATTTTTCCTTACACCGAAATAATCTCTTTATTCATTATAACGTATTTGCAGAGGTAAGCCTTTTCCCTTATGTATTTGTTACCTTACTTTATATATCTATATTGATTTGATTTACACAAGCAACAGTTGCAATTTTAGTCATATATACTTCCTTTTAGGCTGCATGCACTTTAGCTTTTACCTGCTGCATGTTTTTGTATAGGCAGAACCTATGGGAAAAATATTATTCTTAATATGCAAGGAGTGATATGGCTACACAATGTGAGTATATGCAATTACACTTAAAACTTCAGTAGGTCATTTCCCTTTCTTAAAAAAAGGTAAGACTGGTGAAAAATATGTAATTGCATCCTATTTACATCAATATTTTATATATATATATATATATATATATATATATATATATATATACATACACACACACACACACACACACACACACACACACACACACACACAGGGTTTTACATATGAGCTGTTTTATGCAATATCTTTCTATAGAGGCCTACATTGATTAGGGGGTATAAAGTGCTTATATCTGTGTCCTTTTGTATCAGCCATACAAAGGGTAAAATTTGCACATGATGTCACAGGCACTGTCACGTGATGAGGGTGGAGGTTATTTAATGAAACAATTGTGTATGTATTATTACCTTGAAAAAGGTCCCAATGGGTACATACCATGTAACAATACAAGCTTTTTTTCACCATAAGATCCTTGGTGTTGTTTTTTTGTATATGAATCCTATTCTGAGCACAATTTTTGGAGAGAGGTGCTGTCCACTAATATATATATATATATATATATATATATATATATATATATATATATATATATATATATATATATATATATATATAGCAAAAGGGTCTGCACTCTTAGTTTTCTTCTCCCTGGGTGCACAGTTAAGGTCAATTCATATAATACATAGAAGAACCAGCACTTCCAATTTGTGATGAATGTGTCTTTTTTATTTCACTTCATGCTGCGTCCATACATATACATGTATATAGACAGATAGAGAAATAGTAGATAGATAGATAGACATTTTTTGGGAAAGCTACAGTTACTGACAAATTAGCTTTTTTGTAATAGGCACATAACTGCTAATTGTATAATGGGAGCATGAGGCAAGCAATCATCCTTTGATAAATGACCCCCCCATACCAAGAACTGCCTTTGATGCGAGTTACCTGTCATTTTTCCATCAGGTAAATAAGTGATTGTTGACCTTCCAGGGGCGCCGCCACTTCCCTAATCAGAACCTGAAATCTGTATAACAACACTTCATTTATTTGATAGACAAAAGAACAATTGCTCTTGAAGTAATGTGATTTCTAAATAGACTTTGCCTGTCAAAAAATAAATGCATTAGAAGTAAAATGTAGCTGAAGGAGACAATTAGCAAACAGAGGTGACACCGTTAACAGGTGCACCCATTATTCCCAAAGCTTGTGGCAATATATTCACGTCTTTAGGCTGATGGCGGATCATGTGATAGTATGGTGAATTATCTATTTGCATCATCTGATGGAGTGGAGCTGTTACTGCACTGTTACTGCAACAGATTATTTTAAAATGCATGTCTCAAATGATATGGTACTTGTTATAATGCAGATATCCTCTCCCCAGAAAAAGTGGTTTGTCAGTCATTTGCAAACATGCAGTAAAATGCTACAGACTTGTATGACAGATCAGAACTTCATTTTCTGTATCCTAATTTACACAAAATTTGGTACAATTATAAATGCACATTGTATTCTTTCCAACTTATATAGATCACATGCCTAATATTTAGGGTGTGCTTCAAAGATAGCACTAGGTCCAAGGTTCCCACAGTGGCCTGCACCAGTCGCCCCAGCATACTTGCACTTAAAAATTGGGTGTGCAAGTGATTTTGATGAAGAACACTGGTGCACTGGCCCCTTGCATCTGCAATTATGCTGGCATTATGTGAAAAACTGCATTATAGGTAAAAAACCTTGCAGCTTGCACTTTTCATGCTGCACTTGCGATCATTAATGACCCGCAATAAATCTGTCTATTGGTCTATCTTTAATCTAAAGCAGGGATCAGTCATACACAAAGTCTGGCTAATGTTTCTATCATTTAGTAAAAGATGGCTCAAGATATTCTGCAACAAGTATGTCATTTATCTGTTCGTTATTATATAATTTTTTATATTAATATAAGTGGGAGCTTCTTTAAGGCAATGCCATGAGTTTTTAATCACTGCAGTACTGTCATAAAGAACTACATCAGTCAAAACACCCTTACTTTTTGGCAGCTATTTTTTCTTTAGCAGATTGGGGAAGGGCTGTCTATTCACTCTCCTGTTTCATTAAGCCAGTATTACTTGAGACGTCATGAGTGTCATAAGAAGCATGTTTCCTTTTTGCTAATAAAACCATTGCCTTTCATGTCTTTCATCCAGTGGCTAAATTATTGCTAAAATGACAAAATAATTAATATTCAATATTCTTAAATTTTTGTTGTCTTAAGACATATAGGGAAGGGGAGCTAGGCTGTTGTATTATAAACTCTAGCAACATCATTGTTGCCAGTATCTGAAGCCTGCAATGAGTCTGCTTAATTGTAGATGTGATTCCCAAACGTAGTGCTTTCAAGTTTCGGATTTGGGAGTTTATGTGTTTGAAGAATGCCATATTTTATTTTACAGTAGGCTTGAGCAGTAATACATGGTGTATTAGTGTCTATGTATACATGTAACTATTGATTATGTATGTATAGTGCCCATTTTAGACCATAAGAGTTTCTAATCTCCCATTGTAAATTTCATCCATGGTTATTTCAGAGTGTGTCTGCTTAAAAATGAATCAATACTTGTTCCATAAAATGTCTTGGCACGTATGCACTGCATGCATATAGGGTGTACGGAAAAATGTAAAATAATTACAGCTGATTTGAATCTTGCAAAGTGTGATTGAAATTAAGATGCGTAAATGAAGGCAGACGCAAATCTCATAATTTACATGTTGGAGAAGAGAGAATGTAAACTTCATCGTTTAAGGGCCTGTTTATCAGTAAAGGCGTACATGCTTCCTGTATACTATTTTTGGCATCAACTTTGTGCAAATTTTTCACTTGCTTTTATTAAATATGTTACAGTACCCAAGCATGCAGCTTTTCACTCAGGATGTTGATTTTTGTGAAGTTATAGTAGTTTTAGAAAATAACATAGTATAGTACAACTAAATATAAATATATATTAAATATAAATGTATTGCAGAGAGCCAATACAATTTACAGCTTAAGGTTAATGGCACACAGGTAATTTTCTCTGCTGGCAAATGGTGCAGGCATTGGATTGGTCTGGAAGCCCTCACACAGAGTGGATTTTGGCATTGAAACACTCAAGCATGCATAGTCTTGCCAAAATTCTTCTGTACTCTTCTGTCAGATCCCATGCCTGTCAGTATACACAGATTGAGGGGGTAAAAGACAGCATATTGGCTTTTCTTGGATCTTCTTCCCCTTCTTTTATATTGGCTTTCCTTGGATCTTCTTCTCCTTCTACTCTCTTCTCATTAGCCCCAGGCCAGTGCGCATTTCACTCTACTGTACATGTGCATTTAGGGGGGTATTTACTAAAACTCAAATTTATCTAATTTTTTATTAAAACAAAGTCTCCCATCCACAAATTTAACTCATTTATAAAATAATCAGCTCGAAAAAAATCAGTGCGTTTCATATTTTTTCAATTGTTTCCGGATATCTTCCATTTCTTCATTTAATCTACTTTGTTCTTTCTTATATTTCTGTATTAAAATCCCCATCAGATTGAATGAGCATTCAGATAAGGCTAGGTACCATTCATGCATTACATCTGCATCTTGCAACTCAAAAGCAGGAAATTTCTTTAGACGTAGGCCTCGTGGAACTCTCTCAACTTCCAAATAATTCTCCAAGGTGGAGATCTCCCACCAAACTTTCAATTCTTTCAGAGACTTTTTCGAGAGTCTTTTAAACAGATTAGACATTTAATTTCCCATATTTTCAGATATGGGAAATTAAATATCCCATGTCTCACATTATCTGACCCTTATATCCCCAGTGATATTAGAAAACACATTTCAACCACTTGACTAAGCAGCACATTCAAGTGTGATTAGAGTGACATTTAAACATTTGTCTATTTACTCAATGCTGGGAGAGCAGAATTTGTTTTATTCTTGCTAACAGCTTTCTGATTGGCCAAGTAATTAATTGAATAATGAGTAAACCCCCCCTCCTGTGGCAGTGGCAGTATGTAGTCCATTTTCTGTCCCTCCCAACCACTTCACTGTTACATGCTCCAAAAACTGTTCTCCCGTAGCTAAAATGGAAAATTTTACTTCCCCTTCAAAATTCTGGGTTGGCCAGGTTCCATTGGCAGGAGCTTAGAAATTGATACAGTGTTGGCAAAGGGTTCCAGCTTATTTCATGTTCTATAGAAGGACATTTTCTGTTTTTTCCCCCACTGAGCTTTCTGAATAGTGTTTGTCTAAGCCGAAGATATATTCTTTCATATGATATATAATTTCTTTCTGTATAATTCTATAGCAGGGCTTTCCTAAACATTCCTAACAGTGTTTATATTGCACTACAGGCAAACAGATATACAGTATGGTATATATGTATATGGCCCATTAGCCTGTAGTGCAATATAAACAAGGAATGGGCAAAGATTGTGATGGCCCGTGAGCCTTTAGAGCAATATAAACAATGATAGGCTAAGATTGTGATGGCCCGTGAGCCTTTAGTGCAATATAAACAATGATAGGCTAAGATTGTGATGGCCCGTTAGCCTGTAGGGCAATATAAACACTGTTAGGGATTCTTGGGAAAGTCCTGCAACAGGAAGAGCATTATTGATTAATTTCTTCATTAATTCCATTAGGAAAATACTAAGTGAACATAAAATGGGTTAAAGTTCATTTAACCTCCTTCTGTTTTCTAAACACTTTACACGTTGAGCAAGTTGCATTCAAGATGTTAACACAGAGAGACTAGGAGCATTTTCTTAAAAGGGTTCAGAGTTACAATCAATTTTTATAACCATATCTCTGTTGCTGCTGTAAAAAACACAACTCCAAGTGGAATTACCAACACAAACGATTGGATAATAAATAATTATATTGAACGAATACATATAATATTTTATTTGGCCTTAATTTTTTGCTGAATTGCAGTATTCAACATTTTAATAGAGAAGTGGATTTCTGGAGGCAACTGTTTAGAATTTAAAATACCCAACAGATGCAAATAAAAGGGCGTTCACCGAATGTTATCTCAGTTGAGTAATAAATCTGTCCTTTTGTGCTAAAGCAGCTGGAAAATTCAGTGTAATTAACCAGTTTCTATATCTTTTTCAATTAAATAGGTGTTATACTTTAAAGCAAACTATAGTTAAGATGTTAAGGTATAATTGTTATTATGTGCAGTTAGGAGGTTAGAAGGGTACCGTATGTGCAGAGTCAACACAGATAAAAGTGTATTATAAAAGAATCACATGAACCTTCTCACAAAGATTACACTTATGCAGGCTTATTATTTGTGTCCTCTAATATACCTGTACTAGAGCTAGTGGGTATTTAGTAAAATTTTATTTTTAAAACTTAAATAATTAGATCATGTAAGAAGCTTTTTTTCCTTCACCGGGTGATGCTGAAAGAGGTATAGAATTTACTCTTGCCCTCACATTTACATTGCTTACATATCGAGTTAAGTTCCCTGATGAGGGTAACAAAAAAAACCTATGTTCTAGAATAGAACAAGAGACTGATCTTTCCCACTTGCCTCACACAATGTTTCTTTCTGTACCTAACCATGGAGACTCAAAGGTTGGAATTATTTATTATATTTCTGGGACAAAGGGAGCACAGCAGAACTCAGGATAACTTCATCCACTTCCTCACCATGTTCCACCTGCTGCTTGTCATATTCTGCCTACCTGCTATCCAGCTGCGTACTTTTCCTGTCGCTGCATATAATGAACACCACCCTTGCAGATGACCCAAATCTTATTTTTTATTTCCACCTCCCTCCTTGTACTCAGGGGAGAAAACAAAAGCTCCCATATATTCTTGTGAAAAGTTACATGTGTTTTGTGCAGTGAGATACAGCTGCCCAAAGTGTTTAGGAAGGAGAGAGAAGGGAAGAAAGAATAACAAAGATGATGTATAACAAATAGATTTGCCACCTAGCCGGTAATTTAGCGGCCTGCCCAGTAAAGATAATGCTTGATCCCAATGTTATTAATAAGGAAGGAAGATAAATATATAGGAACCCTGATAACAAAATAATCTGGTGGCATAGTTGGTAGAATTAAACAAGCTGAACTTTAAAATACTGTGTAGTTGAAAACAAAATTATACTAAATATCTGACTCTTCCAAATGTACTAAAAACATCTAAGGTAAATTTTATTTGTGAAACAAAAAATAACATAAAAAACGTTATGCATTTTGCAAATGCATTTACAACACAGTTAAGGTTAGCGTATAGTCAGTTATCCATGGTATGAGAACAGCATAGTAGAACACTGGTATTACCACAACAGTATTGCCTTCTTGGCATAGAACTTAAGAGAGCTGTGTCCCAGCTGTTTCAGTATTTATGGGTAATAGTTTGTCTATTAGCAGAACTAGGGCATGTAAAGTAAGTTGGCTTCGGCATTGACCATGCATCTTTTAAGTTTAAAGCAGGTTATAGAAAATGAATATAGGGTTTTGCTTCTCTATGGCTTAAGACCGCTGAAGCCACTTTACATGAGAAATAGCTCACAAAAAATCAAAGGGTCACTTCTTGTTGAAAATTGAAATTGGGTAAAATGTATTGCAAAAACGTAATTCACACCTTGATCATGAGATCTGAGATCTCAGTGGCCATGTAGTATAACCCCAGATGCAAGTGCTAGACCACTGTTGGCACAAGTAGGAAGCACAGTATCCATTCTGTCTCATACTGTACAGGTCTCTGCTTTCCACTTGGGAAAACATGCAAGTCGCTTAGGCTTTCCGAAGTTGCCTCAAGTTGCCTTGCAAGGAAACTTTGGGTGACTTCAAAAAGCTGAAGCGACTGGTATGTTTTCCCACCTGTGATTTATTGCTAGGAGATTAGTCACCCACTCTAGAGCAAATTAATTGCAAGCAGACATTGTAAATGAACTCAATTAGCATTTGATAGATGCCACTGGACTTTGAGTGTCCAGGTTTCCCCTTGACACCATGTGAGTTATGACATTCAGTTGGTTGTGAAATGTATATGGCACCTACTGCCATAACCCAGTAATGCTGCTTCAGATCTGCTGTTAATAATGCTGCTTGTCTTTCACTTGTCACACTTTAATCCTTTCTTTTTTTGTTCTGAATGTGCAGTTGTGAGACATGCCAGGTGTTTCTAATAGTGAGTCTGATTAGTCAATTATTGCTCCTGTAGTTTTTAGCCATGTCTCTGCTGGAAGGAGAGCTTTGCCTGGCATAGCAATGTGATGCAGACCACTTGTAAAATTTTCTTAGGGTTTGGAAGCACAAAACACATATTAAACAGAAAAAAAATAAAGAGGACTAGTCAAACATTGCATTGCGAGAGGGTCTTGCAGTGCATTCAGAAGTATGGATGCCTCTACCCTCAAAGGCACTGCATTTAGGGTTATCCCTATCCCTATTTTATCCCTATTTAAAGGTCTAACCTTTCATTGTTTGGCTGATTCCAAATCAACACTCCAAGGAAAGTACAAAGTTGACACATAAATGACCATGTTTTTTTTACCAACAATGCAATATTTGCCTCTAGAATTCCAGCACATTACAAGTGCCTGCTACATAGAATGCACAGTTCACCAAATCTCTGTTTAATTGGCATCACATCCAGTATGCAAAACAAATAACTGCATAAGCCAGTGTTGGTGCTGTCCACTAAGGGATGCTTCTATGTAACTCATCCTGAGTTCAGGTGTTCATTCCAAAGTTCAATTGTGTAAATTGCACCCTATAAAATACGATTTTAGTGCTTGGAAGTTGTGCTTACTGTTTAATTATATCGTGGAAAAACGTCTTTGTGCTCATAGTGATCCATGCTAATACATAACAACCATAGATCTTATAATTATAATATAGAATAACAAACCATAGATCTTATAATTTCTTCATGCTTCTTTTCAATATGCATATTTTGAGTATTTTTCACCACAGGTTTAAAGGAGCATCTATGGGTGCTGGTATACGTATGAATAGTGTCAGTACGGGCCAAATTATGCATCTATGATTGAGCTCTACATATTGGCCTTTCAAATGTAAATTAGGCATTAACATCCTCAAGTTAAAGTGTGGCTGTGTAGCTGTCGCCTTGAGGACCCCCTACCCCAGCCACGAATCCCCCAGCCGTACCCCCCCAACACATACCCTTGAGCTGTGCTCTGTAGTTTGTTTCTATTGGCACTGCCTGTGCTCACCACATCTTTATCTCTTGGCAGGGTAAGATATGATTCTGGGTTTCCTGGTGCCCGGATATTCTCCTGGTGCCCTGCTGGCCCAATCTGACACTGGTTGTAAACAACAGTGTCCATCATCACCCTGTTGACTAAATACATGAGCCTGCATAGACATGAGTGTGGGTGTAAATACCCTTTTAATATGTTTATTTTGAAAAGATCATCAACAAAAGCCAGTTTTTTTCTTTCATTTATTTGTGTTTATTTTTTTATTTTTTTTTTTTAAAAACTTAAACAAAGAAACAAGTCAGACACAACTGTGGCTGCATGATGCACATTCCAAAAGATTTCATTTTGTACAGTACATTCAATGAATAAAGTTTTGTTTAATAGGAATACAGACAGGTAGTGATAAAAATCTGAATAATGAATGATTGGTGAATGCGAAAAGACAGATGTATTGTGCATGGTTTATGAATTCCTCTTTGTGCCTCTTTGTAAGTACCATTTTGTTGCTGCTTTGGGAATGCAGCCAATATTTGCTAAAGCTTCTTCATCTGTGGGCAAAAATACAAATGGATTATGGATACTGATGTTTCATTTTGCTCTTGAATGATATAAACCTCTTTTGGTATTTATAGGACTCTGTTATAACTCCAATTGTATATTTTCTTCTCCAATTATTAGTAATATTAATAATATTATTTTAGTCATCAAAACAATGTAATATAGCAATACAAAACCATTGTAAAACTGAAAATACATAGACTATTTAGCAATTTAATGATTAGGTAAAACAAGGAAGCAGTCTCTTTTCAAAAGATCTACAGAGAGTACACAAAAGAACAGAACGTGGATTATAGATAACTGGTTTTGATCATGTGAGTATATGATGAAAGTATAAGTACTTAGTATAAGTACCTAATGAGGAGTAATGTATTTTGCAGATCATGGGTGCAGAGTACATATTTTGATTAGACTTGGCTGGGTTCTTTTCCATGATGACAATGTATGTCTTTTCATGTGTTTCCTGTGTTTTTATTGTTTGGTTCATTGGCTTCTGATTGACCCTATTGAGTGTGGTTGGGAAATCTGGTTATAAACATTCACATCACATGTAACATTAAACTTGCTTTGTAAAGCCCTTTATAACATCCTGTTGGATAATGCTGATAACTAAAGTCCTACTTAGAAATATAAATAGATATATAGAAAATACTAGATATGTGATAATAATAGATATATACAACAGCGATGCAATGAAAAAGTAGGTTCAGAATTTGACCAAAATTCTTCATGTTCAGTCAAACCAGATCCATACCCTTATATTCAGATGCAAATCTGCATGTTTTAACCCACATTTTTTCCCCAGAATTCCAGTTAATTTAAATAGCACCCAGAAAATTCATGGTAGTTAGCATAAGTGTTTTGTGAATTGCGTGAAGTTGCGGAGTGGGGACAGGGTTACTCCTAGTATGCAAATGCAAATGCCATTAATAACAGAATTAGCTCATGATTGACTTGTCAGGTCAGAATTATTTCTACGATTCTGTTGCTTAGCGTTAAGTCATGCATAAGGAAAACAGCGGTCTTTTAAAAACACAGCACTAACTTGTATTCACAACAAAGTGCACCCCAGCCCATCACAACTGGTAATATAAGCTGTAGTTCTGCAACAACTTAATGGAAGAATGCTGCTTGCCCTACTCTAATTTGTCAATTTGTCGTTGTTTTATATGACTTACTGACAGTTTAATAATGCCTGGAGTGATATGCATTAAGATTAATACTGTTATCTTGCACTGTGTACACTTTAATGATGCTTTTCCTCTTTAAAATTCTCCATGTACTTATTTCTTGGGGAAACGTGTCCCCTTCTGGTCTTCAGTCTGTAGTCATAAAACCTATTTAAACATATTCACCCACGTACATGTTGTTAGGAGAACCTCATAAACATTAGTATACATTTTCATAATACTGGAGTGACTGGTTTCTTTTCCCTGTAAAGGGTTAATAGTCAATGCAGATTTCCTAACAAAAGCGATTCTGCCTTATTATGCTGAAAACTTTTTTTCTTAACTGTCACTGAAGCAGTGCTAATTATTACCCCAGTGTAAATGAGGTCATTTCCTATTAAGAGAACAAAATGCTTAGGCTCGCCTTGCCAATTCATACCATCTATTTTTCACACATCCTCAGCCTCTCTGAATTTCCCTTTTTAATTTTGATAAAATCCATTCATTTATATTAGAAAAGTATAAACCAGCTCAGTAATAGTTGGCCATTATATTCCAGATGAGCTTTTGTAATGTGTGGGTTGTTTGAATACCATGTGTTAGCTATGGAACAATTAGCCAGCTGAATGCATCTTTAAAACAATCAGATACTTTTATTTTACTGGAGCGAAAAAAAAAAAAAATACATTCCTTGCAAGTGTACTATTAAACTGTACATCGGAAGGAACATTGGTATCAATGCAAGTTATACTTAGGGTTTTTTTTGAGATCAAGGACAAGCACACACACAATATTTCCCCCTTATGCTTTTTCATCTTTTATGAAAAAAAAAAAAAAGATTTAAGGAATATTGTTGCAAACAAAGGGTAATTGTTTGAGCCCAGATGTTACTTTTGCACAACAAGCAGGTTACAATGTTCCCACAGTGCTGATGAGCCCAATCAGTGAAATGATTAAAAATTGATTTTGTCCCTGTAATTACAGTATGTAAACTACTTAGCTTGGATTGCAAAGGAAGTGATTTTCTAATTACGTATATACTCTGGTGTCTAATGATTGGTTTTTTGAAGTAATGAAGAGAGAGCCCTAACGACTCCTCGGTGCTCTGTTGTTTAAGAAAGACCATCTTTAGAGTAAGCAGGCAGCAGACAAAGAGTTTCAATTGAATTTCCAACACTGTTAATGTGCACAAAGATTTGGTTATTAAAGGGGTAGTAATGGGCAAATGCTGAGTCTCTTGCCATGATTCAAGCAGTTGGCCCGGACCCTATACTACACTGTGTCCCCATCAACCAATATTCACTTTTTAAAGTTAGTTGATCTGGATCTCTTTAAAAACATTAATATAGGTATGGGATCTGTTATCCAGACACCCATTATCCAGAAAGTTCTGAATTACGGAAAGGCCGTCTCCCATAGATTCCATTATAATCAAATAATCCAAATCTTTAAAAACTATTTCCTTTTTTTTCTGTAATTATAAAACAGTACATTGTACTCAATGCCAACTAAGATATTATTAATCCTCATTGGAGGCAAAACCAGCCTATTAGGTTTATTTAATGTTTGCATGATTTTCTAGTACACTTAAGGTATTAAGATCCAAATTACAGAAAGATCCCTTATCCGGAAAACCCCAGGGCATTCTAGATAACAGGTCCCATACCTGTATTGAAATACCACTGATATAGTCATATTGCTTTGTGACTGGCCTACTCAGTTGTGCTTATTTTGATACAAACATCCCTGATATGGTCATCTTAATGCAATATTGTACAATCAAGATCTGGAAATATTTTGGCTGATACCTGATAAAGAAATATTGGTCACTGTGCCAATGTTTTTTTAATCACTTTGATGATCTGATCAGAGCTGCATATTGACCAACAACTAAACAAATGTGTACCTACTGTTAAATAGGTGGGTTTGTAACTTGCTAGGAGCAGAACGAAAATAAAGTAACAGAGTGTTATCACCTGGAATTTTATGAGTTTGCTGTATCAAGCCTACATATATGAGATTGATGACTGTTGTTTTACAAGCATGGTGCTTAGTACTTGATTTATTCTAAGGCCAAGTTGAAGTGGAACTGATCTGAGACCTATAACTAGAGTAGCATGCTGCCATAATTAGGGGCTTGAGTTATTTAACATGGTGCTCTAAGAAACCACAAATTAGCATGACTGGGCATGAAGTGCACATTTGGGTATTTCCTAGCAAGTGATCAGATGAGAAATAAGGCAGAAATGGCTGTCGTAGCATCGTCAAGCAGCCGCTGTGCTCTCTCCTTCGACAAATGATTTACCTGTGATTTCCACTTTAGTCAGAGGCGGAGAGATATTAAATAATAACTTGCTAGAAATGGTAAGCTCTTTTTGCATAATACTTTGAACGGCGAGTTTATTGTTGTTTTTTTATTGGGCACATAAGTTATTTTATTATTTGCACTAGCCTGCTATGTGGTCTGTGTATCCATGCCGAAAATGGTAGCTAGATTTATTTTTAAATGGATCCAATAGTAAAATCCAATGAAATGTGCACATCATTGTCCACGTGTATGAGGATTAATAACATCCTCATTGCTGTGAAATTACAGGCTTCATCATAATTTAGAGAACAGTGTACATAATTTGCTGAAGACTGGGGTCTATTTAGGTCTATTTAGTTTTGCATAATCAGGCTGCAGAAAAGACTTAACGGGCTTTGTAGCTTATGATAGCTTAACAGTTGGCTCTTTCTTTTGGTAAAAAAATGTATCTCATTCTAGACATTACCACCATGAATGCTTGCATTTACCTTGTCTCCTAATAGCTAAGGTCAATCACAGCTTTTAACTGCCCACATATGTTCTGCTGTCAAATAAGCTGGTGGAGGAGCCTGAGAGATCATCTTAGGGGTTCACTGTTAAGTAATACACAAAAATACCTGATTAATAGTCAATATTTAAATAAGGAAAAAAATATGAAATTATAAATTCATTAGAATTTTGAGTTTTTATACATGATGGACAAAATAATGGAAGCACAAACTATGCTGTCTATGAACAAAGGATAGCTCTGCCTCCAGACCATCTTGAGTTCCTGTTGAAAACAAATTGGGCTGCAGTTTGTTAACTCTTCTTGACCATAACTACTTTATCATATTATTGAGACCAATTATTTATCCACTAGTTATTTGTCAGTGCCATAATAAACAAATTCCTAAATGTAAACTGTTGGGAAAAGGTATATTTAGACATATTGCTTTGCATTGTGGCTTACTGTAAAACATTTGTTCCATATATAGTATATTTCACTAGGATGCATTAACATAGTAAGTCATAATAATGTGTATACTGTATCAAGGAAAGCAAATACAAATTCAAATAACTTTGTTGGGAACACTGCATGTGATAATTTCCATAGTTCTACTGGCTTGAGCAGCTGGCAACAAGTGGCCAGTACACATGCTATGTAATACTTTTTGGGGAAAATGCCAGGGGATGGGAATAAGAGTATTGAGAAGAGCAGCAAGAAAAATTGGTACAGTAGAGACGGAAAAGGAAGAGATAGATCAGGTAAAGAGGTAAGGAAGGAATCCAGGCAGCAGAGAGAAAATTGAGAGAAAATGCTAAAATCTGAAGCTGAGTAAGTATGTTTAGGAAATGGGGTTAGAAAGTAAAAACCAGGGTTGAATTTAGTTTAAGGCATACCATAATTTCTATATATATATGTGTGTGTGTGCAACCGTGTGTGTGTGCACGTATGTTGCAATTGAATATTTATATATATATGTATATATATATATGTATATATATATATATATATATATATATATATATATATATATATATATATATATATATATATATATATATATGTGTGTGTGTGTGTGTGTGTGTGTGTGAGGCCCACACCTTCCTGACTTTTGTAAACTGGGCATATTTTTCATTCTAAAAATGGAGTCACAGGAAGTCTAACTGTGAGTCTCTTTTAAAGCCAAGCCACATATTAACACTATCAGCTTATAGCAAAATTGTAAACTCCAGGAATGTGTATAAAAGTGCTAGAAAATAAACTTTGCAGCTGAGATAGACTATGGGCTCCATATGTGGCATCTGCAGCTTATGAAACCCAAAATAAATCTCTTTTGTCCCCTCTAATTTTTGTGTATCAATATAATATTATGAAATCCTTTTTCATTTGCTCCTCCATGTTAATATCCCCACCAGTCATACCTGTAGCTAGTTCAAACTGTTCTCATTGATCTCCATTGTGCAGATAAACAATTTTGTGAAGGGATTAGTCATTTTTAACCAGCTACAAATCGCCAAGTGTAAAGTATTACTGAAATGTATTTTTCTTGCACCCCAATAAATAAATGCAACTGCTGTATGTCCTGAAAATCAGAGTTCAATCCAATTTGGTCTAAGTTAAAACAGTTACTATGATTCATTTGAGAGCGTGCAGCTGACATAATAAAAGGGGAACTATCGTGCTAAAATTAGAACATTTACAAATATAATTAATTGCAAATTTTGACCCATTTCTGAAATAATCAAGTTAAAATACAGTATTTGCTCTTCCCATTTCAGCATCTGTCTCTCTGCATTCTGTCTTCATGCAGGAGTTGGGAGTCTGATTTTGAATGACAGGTCCAATGCAGCCTTTGGGGGACTCCTTTTGCCTAGAAGATGTAATAGAGCTCCCAGTTAAAAAATCACTGGAAATCCTGTCTCTTTACATGCAGCATTTGTGCCAAAGTCAGTTATTTTCTTAGATTTGGTTTGTGCTGGAGTTAGTTATCTGAGTAAGCTCTAACGCATCTACTAGAAAAGGGAGCCCCCCTTAAAACATATATTGGATCTAACTATCAATGAAAATCAGGCACCCAACTCCTGCAAGAAGAGGGAATGAAAAGAAACAGATGCTGAGATTAAGAATGTGAAGATAAACTTGATTATTTCAGAAATGGTACAGAATTTTTCATTGATTATACTTAGACATTTTCATATTTTAGTGTGATGAAGCTTTTATTAAATATTAATTTTCGCGATAGTTCCCCTTTAAAGCGGACCTGTCACCCAGATATGAAAAGATGTATAATAAAAGTCCTTTTCGAATTGAACATGGAACCCTAAATCTTTTTTTTATGAAGACATCCATACCTGTTAAAAAGCATTTAAACATCTTAGCTGTCAATCATTTATTACCTTATTCTTCTCTATGCCTTATGCATAGAAGCAGGGCTGCCAATTACCTTCACTTATCATTCTGCACTTTTAGATGTCACTGCATTCTCCACAATCCCCCTCCCCCTTACCATCTCATTTTGTAGCCAGTGCTTGGGCATGAGCATCAGGTCCAGGCACATAAACAAGATTTTGGCATTATGCAAAGCTTGCATTAATAGCAGTGTTTACAAAATGGTGCCTGTCTGCTTGCTGTGATGGTGAATTCCGAAACTAAAGGGAACAAGATTGAAATCATTTACATAGTGTAAGTGAAGTTTATTTTGCTTGACTAACATGATAACATAGTATTTGAAATTCTTAAGGTGATAGGTCCTATAGTTTTACAAAAGAGGTTTTATACCTGTACAACTGCTGCAGAACCTTACTGTGAAAATTCCTGAAAATAACACGAGACTTTCCCATTTGTTTTTTATTTTTGCAGATTATTTCAAGTGACTGTATACATTCCATTCCATGCCTAGTTTCTTGCAACTGAACTTGATATTGTAGAATATCCAGGTAAGAGGTGAAGACATACCCATTAAATGTGTAAAGCAACATGTCAGAATATGTGCAATACAATTTGTATCAACATATGAATCTTGGAACACTTGGTGATGCCATGCTTAATCCCAATCTGAATTAAAAACCAGATTATAAAGGATTGTACACAGAGTACAACCAGGGATTAATAACGTGCTAATCACTTCCTTGATTTAATCCATGTAACTGTTGATACCAGTGGGTTATGATATGACAATCTGTTCTTTGTCACCTGCATAAACTGCTGCTTTTTTATGGATATACATCCCGAGGCAATAAAATATTATTTTTAAAAGTTTATGAAAACTGTTTGAGAAATTTGTCAAGAAACCATGCATTCCAGAAAACAACCAATGAGATCCAAAGGGTTGGTTATCATTCTAGTCTACCCTTCCCTGCTTAACTTAAACTGAACAGAATAATTTCTAACCTTTTTTGTTTTTCTCAACCAAACTGTTAATTCATTTAAAGGGTATTCCGAAAATGTCTCTGTATTAACACTGTCATTTTTTTAAAGTAAGAACTGACATAGTGCTTGTTGTCACTGAGGCATTTTTCCTAGACAAAAGCCCAGCAGTCTAGTTTGTGCCTTTAGATGAGAGATTTTTAACCTACAGACCGGGAGCCCAATAAAGCTGATTACAGGGAAAAGGTTAATTTCTCTCTTGTAGAAGTCTTCAGAGAATACCTTAACCAAGGTAAGCAATGGTGCAGCTGCTATTAAAGGAATGGTTCAGTGTAAAAATAAAAACTGGGTAAATAGATAGGCTGTGCAAAATAAAAAATGTTTCTAATATAGTTAGTTAGCCAAAAATGTAATGTATAAAGGCTGGAGTGACTGGATGTCTAATATAACAGAACAGAACTACTTCCTGCTTTTCAGCTCTCTAACGCTGAGTTAGTCAGTGACTTTAAGGGGGGCCACATGGGACATAACTGTTCAGTGAGTTTGCAATTGATCTTCAGCATTCAGCACTGATTCAAAAGCAACAGTTATGACCCATGTGCTCCCCCCTCAAGTCTCTGATTGGTTACTGCTTGGTAACCAATCAGCCTTTATACATTACATTTTTGGCTAACTAACTATATTAACTAACTATATTAGAATTTTTTTTATTTTGCACAGCCTATCTATTTAGCCAGTTGTTATTTCTATACTGTACAATTCCTTTAATAGCAGTTTAGAGGAATAAATGCCAGTGCACAATGGTCAAAGTTACTGCATACATTTGGAGCATTTTAAGATGACAATCTATCCCTAAAATGTCTGTGATGATGATGCTTTTTAGGCCTACTCTGCTCATGCAATATTTTATAATGGGATTATAAAAGATGTTCCATCACCGATTCCTTAAAGCACATGTTGATTTTGCCAAATTTACCAAATCCACATCCAGAGAAATCCTGAATATATCCCTGTACAGGCATCCAAATATCTTCTTTAGAAACAGTCACTGTGCATTGCCAGGTTTTTCATGCCAGGTTATGATTTAGTACATCAAAGTCTTGCATACTACAGGCAAATCTTATTCCCAGTGAGTTATTCCCATTTCTATATAAGTGGAATAATTTTAACATGCTTTATAGACCTGAAAAACACACTCCTTTGAACCCATCCACAGAGCCCTATCACCTGTAGGATTTGTGGTGAAAGCTAGATGCAAAATCTGGCACTAGGTACAACTGTATTAGACTCATGGGAGCCCTATACAGCCATAGGCTAACAACAACAGAAATAATACCACATTGTAAATGACAGTTTTGAACCACTGATGCTTGCAACAGCAGCAGGCACATCTGAATGGAGCCAAGGTGCAGGACTACAGTATTGTTCCCCAGATGTTACAGATGACAGGTTAAATGATGTTCATTCCTGTTTATTTTTTAACCCATTTTTATTTTATTAAAATTGTATTAGAAGTTCAGAATCCTGCACTAAAATCCTGTTTTTTAAAAGAGTAAAGTCGTTTACTAACCCCAAAATAACACTTTATTTTAACCAGAAGGTTTAAGACCCCCCCCCTCTTAGATGGGAATAGATAAATACAGACAAGTGACTAGTAAATGATTAGTAATCATTCCAATTCTACTTCTAGAATGAATTTCCCAGGTTTTTGCACTCCATGTGGCACCAGTGAAGGGGATCTGAAAATTTAGCACTGGAGATTACACTTTATTACTTTGGGTGAGTATGTTTCTGTATTACATTCTATCTTTTAAAGCTGTTTTTCTTCCATTAATGTATATATATCATGCCATGTATGCCCAACTTTAGGATTATATTAGTTCTCTACTTGCTTCAACATTTCAGATCTTATTCAGATCTTATTCCCAAAACCCAGTTGGGTTTTTTCCCTCTGTTTACAACATTACTTTCAGACGTATCATTTACTGCATAAAATGTTTCATTTGGCTTACACTTACACTCTGGTTAAAGGGGTGGTTCACCATTAAGTTTTTCTTTTAGTATGTTATAGAATGGCCTATTCTAGGCAACTTTTCAATTGGTCTTCATTATTTTGTTTTTCTTATAATTTTTTCTTCTTCTTCTGACTATTTACAGCTTTCAAATGGGGGTTCACTGACCCAATCTAAAAAACAAATGATTTGTAAGGCTACAAATGTATTGTTATTGCTACTTTGTATTGCTCCTCTTTTTATTCAGGCCTCTCTTATTCATATCCCAGTGTCCCATTTAAAGGGGTTGTTCATCTGTAAATAAGCTTTTTGTAGTATGTAGAGAGTGATATTCTGAGACAATTTCCATTTGGTTTTCACAAAAAACACACCTTTTTAATCAGCAGTTCTCCAGTTTGCAATTTTGGCAATCTGGTTGCTAGGGACCAAATTACCCTAGCAACCATGCACTGATTTGAATAAGAGACTGGAATATGAATAGGGGAGAACCTGAATAGAAAGATCACTTATAAAAAGTAGCAAGAACAATATATTTGTAACAGAGCATTTGTTTTTTAGATGGGGTCAGTAACACCCCATATGAAACTTGAAAACAGTCAGAAGAAAAATACAATCAATTAAAAAACTATAAAAAAATAATTAATGAAGACTAATTTAGAGACTACTTTGTATGGAGTTTGGCTGCATCCTTCACTTCACAGGGGGTAAAAAATATGGTGTGTGGTACAGGACCCCCATTCTGCCTAAGCCTACCTGCCCCCGTAACTGTGAATAATGTGCAAGTCAGAGATAACTGAAAATGTTGTGCAAGCCAGAGATAGGCGGATGGAAGAGGGAATCCTATATCCTTGCCCCTGCCTACCCCTTATGAATACAGCTCAGCTGAAGAGATCTGTGGAAATACCTACTTGCAGCTGCAGGGCAGGAAGCAGAAACAAAAAACATGGCTGCTTACGCCTGTTTATTTGTTCACTTTGTACCCTGCCCTCCAGGTTGTAAATGACTACAATGACAAATGGCAATCATTTTTATTAAATGTGAGTGGAATCCACTGCTTTAAAATTGCAAAATTCGAAGGGGTCTACAAGCATTCCAAATTTGTCTGAATCCTGCAAAAATTGTAAGAGTCAAATGCTGACATTATTTAATTTAAAATTAGGATGATCTTAATTTATATAGTGATTATTGTAAACCAAAACAATTCCTTTATATTGACTAAAATAATCTGGAGTTTTGTTGTAAGTCAGTTTTACGTTATACTAACGTGTTATATTGCAGTACTTAAACCAACACTGTCATGATAATAAAAACTAAGCTAAACTAAATGCACACCCATTCCTTAAAGGGATACTGTCATGGGAATTTTTTTTTTTCCAAAATTAATCAGTTAATAGTTCTCTCCTAAAGTGCAGGCACAAGTCACATGACCAGGGGCAGCTGGGAAATTGACAAAATGTCTAGCCCCATGTCAGATTTCAAAATTGAATATAAAAAAATCTTTTTGCTCTTTTGAGAAATGGATTTCAGTGCAGAATTCTGCTGGAGTAGCACTATTAACTGATGCATTTTGAAAAAAAACATGTTTTCCGATGACAGGATCCCTTTAAGCAGATACAATTGTTATTACTTCAGGCAGGAACTACTGAACCTCCTAGAGATAAAATATATGTTTGTGGAATGTCCTACTTGCAGACTTGCATCAACAGCATGATAACAACTTTTTTTTTATCAAATGGAAACTTTCAAGTAACTTTCCGTGTACTGAGATGGATTTTATTGGTATACAACATTCAGAATCATTGCGTTTTACTTTTATTTATTTTTCAACAAGATGATCCTATTTTTATTCTATAGCCTTTGTTTGTAAGACCCTGTATATATTGCTGGCTCTCTATATATACATACTGTAAATGATTATAACGATCTCTTCCTTATTTCCCCTCCTTTTGAATAAAATTAGCTACTTGTCAAATAAAATTTGCACTTAGCCCCCACTTTGTATCTGGAACATAAATACAGCAGTTTAGATGTGGGATTGTTGAAATATACAATAGCACTCTATACAGAGTTTACAAACAGGCCACTGCAAGTGCCCACATACTTTGCTTATACAGAGGTCTGTTATATCCTACTAATGAAGAAATGCTCTGTTCATGTGATTGGCTAGTGACCTGGTGTAAAAAGGCTGAAAGGATAACCACTTTTAACGATTTATTAAAAAGATTTTTTTACCAAGATTTTTTTCTTTACATACTTTTAGCAAACTGTCCCTCCAGAAATGCTGCTTTAATGGCACAAATATAGCTCATACTGTAGCTATAAAGCCATACATACAGACAGCCTTATTTGAAGCTATGTGCCAGTATATTGTCACCAATGAGCTCTAAAGTGAACAAGCCTTGTACTAGTTTGGATTTATAACTTTGAATTTAAGACTCTCTTAAGAATCTCTGCTGTTTTGCTAGGGTCACTACCTAAAAAGAACTCGAGTAATGTAAGATATAATTTAGCTGTTTTGGATACACCAATAAATGTTGGCCTATATATGAGCTTGAACTTGAACCCCAAAAAACTGAAATTTCCTAATCCAATCTGTGACATGCATTTTAAACTGTAAGGGGCAGATTATCAAAATGTGAGTTTAGACCTTAATAAATAACTCACACACATTCTATTCATTCTTATGGGATTTTTTTAAAATTTTATTTATCAATGGAGGGAAGTTAGAACTCACAATCTGGTACATTTTTGTCCTAAAAATCCAATAGTAATGAATAGAACATGTGTATGTTTTTATTTATTAAGCTCTAGACTCACATTTTGATAAATCTACCCCTAACCTTTGTTAATTTAGAAACCCAGGCAGATCGCTTCATAGCTAAAAAAAAAAAAAATACTGTCCACATAATCTTCGGTAAACTGCAAGCACACTCCTAGTGGAAAAGAAATTAAGGTTCAAAATCAAATATCAGTTTCACAGATGTAAATTTGTATCTCCTTCAGAACACATAGCCACATTTACATTTCTATAATACATTAATAAATGCATTTGTAATAATTAGCTTTAATTCAAAAACAATATTACAGCTTTCACACACATACATATATATATAAATCCATTTTGAAAACCATTTTTGTTACTGTCCTCTCAAATGTATGGTTATATGAGGTTATATCAATATCATTAAATATTGTCAATTTCAATTAAGATGAAATGTTGATGTTACACCACTAAATGTCTAGGATCCATTTACAGAAAATGATATAAATATGTGGGTGGCAGGTATAAGGAAAAAAAAAGCCTACTTTCCTGTCACTTTACCAAATGTCACTGTGCTAAAGAGATTCTGCAGTTTAGAAAATCACTTCTCAGATAGAAGTAACTGCTGCTTCCGACTGATAGTATTATACATCAAGAAATTAATTTTGCACAGTGTACAATTTATATGCCTGATGACCACCTTGTTTAAAATGTGCTTACCTCCTGAATATATGGATTTTCCTGAGTCTGGGTTACTTTTATTTTCAGTTTTATACAGCAGTCAGATGTGAAATTTGCTGTTTTATTCTTACCTTCTTAGTAAAAATCCTTTTATCACACAATGGGTAATTTATATCCATTACCAACCCTTTCAATCCTATTCAGCGGGCCTGTCAGTGCCTTTGGCACAGTAATGATTAATGTGATCTAATAATAGTCTGCCATTATATTACCTTAGTAAAACATGTACCAACATCCTATTCAGATCTACCAAATTCATAGCTTCCTATAAGATTTTTGTTGAAAGACAGGATTACTATTTTTGCAGGGCTTTTTCTTTGCCGTCTTAACAAATGTGATGAAATTTACACTTCTGCCAGGCCTTATGGGCCAAACCAGCATGTGTGAGTGTTTTCTATAAATCTTCTGATATGCTTGAATTTCTCTAAAGAGCCAGATTTAAATATGTGTGTGGGCTCAATGTTTGCACTTTAAAATTGCATAGTAATATGTTAAACTTTTTTGCACTAGTACATTTTATAGCGTAAGCACAGAGACACACGCTCAGATTCAGGGAGATTAGTCGCCTTTGTTTTTCGAAGTCACACGAAGTTGCCTGACAAGGAAACTTCAGGCGACTTCGGAAAATGAATCGCTTTGAGTGCCATCCCGTGGGCGATTTAGATTTTAATTGCCGGGAAGTCTCTGCCCTAAAGGACATAATGCTGTCAGCTTCATACAAAATAGCAAATAATGCCATATGTGCTGTTTTATGCAAAATGTACATACACAATACAGTCAATCTTTACTCTTCTTTACATAAAGTTGTTCAAATAGGCGCTAATGTACTGAAGGAGTGAAAAATGTACCTACACTTCAACATTTCTTCTTCCTTCCATTGTAACTGCTTCCTGCAATCAAGCACAACATTTTGTGGAAAATGGTTAGTAAACTGCATGCAAATGGGTCCAAGTAGGGTTTAAAAGAGAAGGGCTAGATCCAGGGTGTATCCTGGGCATGCATTTACTTTTAAAGGAGAACTACACTCTTAAAATGAATATGGCTAAAAATACCATATTTTATATACGGAACTTATTGCACCAGTCTAAAGTTTCAGCTTCTCAATAGCAGCAATGATCCAGGAATTCAAACTTGTCACAGGGGGTCACATCTTGGAAAGTGTCTGTGACATTCACATGCTCAGTGGGCTCTGAGCAGCTGTTGAGCTAAGCTTAGGGGTTGTTGCAAATTATCAAGCAGAAAATGAGATTGGTCTGTAATATAAATTGATGCTACAGGGCTGATTATTGAATTCTGATGCTAATTGCACTGGTTTCTGTGCTGCCATGTAGTAATTATCTGTATTAATTAGTAATCAGCCTTATATTGTGACATTTCTATTCTATGTGTACTGTATATTGTAAGTGGTTCCCTAAGCTCAGTAGGTGACAGCAGCACAGAGCTTGTGCAGTGAATCAGCAGAAAAGAAGATGGGGAACTACTGGGGCTTCTTTGGAGGCACAGATCTTCCCTGCTAAAAGGTTGTGGTTGCCTTGGGCTGGTACAGAAGCCCAAAACACAATTTACAGCATTTATAGCCTATTTCTTTAGTTAAGCTTTAGTTCTTCATTAAGTAGCACCAGTAGCCTATAGGTGCAGCATGCACTTACTGCCTGGTCAAAGCCAGTGTTAGTTAAGAAGCTCTCTTGCGGTAGCACACCTACTAAACTAACTCTAGGGGTCATTTATCAACACTGGGCAAATTTGCCTATGGGCAGTAACCCATGCCAACCAATCACATTGTTGCATTTATTGTTCTACCTAAAGATGGCATTAAAAAGCCAATCGCTGATTGGTTACTATGGGCAGTTGCCCAAGGGCAAATTTATCTACTGATAAATCATTGTTTTTGTTTAGTTATTTTCTTTGCCAATGTTTTCCATAAAGCTGCATTTGTCTTTGTGCATTGCTGTATCAACCACCATATTTATTTTCATTTGAGATATTCCTAGATTTTATGTGAGCTATTGATATATAGTTTCATACCACATTTATCTATGCATAGACATAGATATTTTTATTTTTGTTGAATCTACAAATAGAAAGTTGCATCATGGAACATGTTTATAGATACTCTATCCAGGAACATTAATCACCAACTCCAAGCCTTAATCGCAGACATCTAACTGTAGAAAACAACCTTTAGGCCCAACTTAAATACCAGTTCTGTTACACACCTTTTTATCTATCACTGATGCAAAGGAATCACTGAAGACAATGGCAAATATGTGGTTAATTAATTTTGGCTGTCCATGCTGATACTGGGTATCATTTAGAGACCTGTGAATGGAAAGATCTATTCTAAATTCTCAGTAGACATCAATGCAGAACCCTTGCCAAATATAGGATGGGATTTATTGATGTCAAATGAGAATTTATGATCTCTTTGGGATCTTGCCATGCTACTCTGGGGGATAGCCTCTAAACATTGATAGATGCTTGCGATCGTTAATGGGCATTTAAATGTATGTCAGTTGGATTGCTAATGACTGTCATAGTTTTGTGAATAAACCCCTCTATGTCAAACTGACACCATTGCCATCAGAATGAAATATAAGTGCTTTGTAAATTGGTGACTGGAGACAGTTTTTTTTAGCATGAAAATGTGGTCTTTTTCTTAAAAAGTAAGAACACCCTTGGATGTCACAGGAGGAGCACAGGTGGCGAGAAAGAGTCTCTTTTGTAAGGCTGGACAGCAACCAGCTTCTACACCAGACGTCTTCATCATGTGTGACAAAGGCCCCCCAAGGGATGGTCTACAGGGGTCTGAACTGACAGAAAGCACTAACTGGTCACTGATGTGTGATCTACCCAGTTTTATTCATAACCAGTCTGCAGGGACAACTTAACAAGCCTAGATGGAAATATATCAATTTAGTATATTAAGTAAGTTATTCATAATTCCACAAAATTACATAGTGTTGTTCACATGTGTCATAATATGTCTGCCCTTAAATCCTGGTGTTCCCAAAGAATGACATTTACTAATAATGACTCCAAGAACTGAAGTGTTCACTATATGTGTTTGATGGTTCTATTTATTCAGGTCTTTTGATATGTACTCTGAATTACAGGCCTCAAGAGTCATAACACAGTGGTATCTTAATATATATGTATACTGGTTTTAGTACAAGTAAAGCAAATCGTGATTTTAACTGACCCTTCATTGATAATACCTGCCCTTTTAAAGCCATTGAGCCCTACTGTGCAATTATTCATGAGAAATAAGTTCTTCACAATCTTTTGTCAGTTTCCCCACTAAGAAAAAAATGTAACCAATCCTTAACATTTGCAGAAATAATCTTTTGTAGTCCACACAAAGATAATTTAATGAAAGCTTATTACTCAAAGGATTCCACTGACACGTCAGCAATATTTAAGAGTTGGCAAAAAATTGAGAAACAAAAGCATATTTACTGGGTGTATGGTCTGCAATTGTGGTTAAGAGCATCACTAAATATCTAGGCAGTTCTACAAAGTATACAAACAAATGACAACTATTATGAAAAAGTAATATTGAACATCTGCTGCAAGTCAAGACCACGTACTGTTATTATTAATTTCTTAAAGGCACGTTACAAGCAAATGAAAATAAAATACAGCTAACTCTATTCAGGAAGTTCACTTACCTTTTGTTATAGATTCCAGACCTCCCATTTCTGTCACCAAGTTACATTATTACCATTCTTTCCAGAGATTCTAGTTCTACCATTCTTTTACTGAGAAATGTTTGAGGCATGATCAGATACTAAGCAGAATGTTATTGTAATTTGAATTTGTCCCAGAGGAGTCCCTGTCACAAAAGTATACTAAAACATAAAGCAATGGTGTCACTTAATGAAAAGAAGTTTGGTGATAAGGGTAAGTAAATGTTCGGTGTAGAGAAAATGCATGGATTTTTGAGTGCCTTTTGGATAATCTGCTGCCATTTTAGCATGTTCACATAATTTCAAATAGCTATAAAGAATCTATCATTTTATGAATGCTCATTTACTGACCCGAGGTGACATCTCATCCCACAGATAGCTGCAATATGACTAACAAAATGGCTTCCTTCAAGTCACCCTCAATGGATAATAAAACCTAATAAAAATCCATAAATATGGAGAGAGAGGCCATTCTATTTTTTTATTGCTGTGTTGCTGTTGTCTTAAACTGCACGCTGATTATAGCTTTCAGAAAGTAGTAGCTCTCCTTCAAATGACATATATAGGTCATACATCCAGATAAGAATGCAACAAAAATGTAAATATTATCTCTTCCAGTTATGAACTCAGAAATGTACAAATCAACAATGCCATTGTTAGGGATTAATATAATAAAACACCATTTTTTTTTGTTAGTCTATATGTAATTGAAACAGCCATTAAATTCATTTCTGCATATGTCTGACGATCTTTTTTTTGTGTGCTAATTTCTGGTAAGAAATCATCTTAGGCAAGGCAAGAATGTGTTTTTTTATCTTATAATTCATTCTTGAGGGTGAAAACATATTAGACACTAGAAGATGTTTTGATCTCTTAGGTAATGTTAGAACATGATTCTGAATTCAGCAATCAACATAATTAATTATCTGTTTTGCATTCACTTAAAAACGTCTTCTAAAATCAACAACAAATAAATTCTATCTCCTTTATTCGGCACTAGAAATCTCCATTTGCTGTCCCAAGTTTGATACTGTTAAATTCAAGTCTCTTGTGTGCAATATGGTTGGAAATGCAAACTTTGCATTTTGCATTAAAGGTGAAACAATAATAATTAAACGATTGAAATTGAGGAAGTAGACCCTGCAGCTGCTGGGGGCCCAAGGCCCCATGAGGCCCTACTTCATGTACAGTTTCAATAAATATTGGTAAAACCAATATTAGGTACCTTTGGAATACTTAATCAGAGATTAAAATTAAATGTTCTCCATTTACCTTGAATTCCTATGCCAGGGCCCTTCACAAAAGAGTTAGTTGTTTTTAAACATGGCAGCTCCTTTAACTAAGCATTGTTGCCCTGGTTATAGTAACTGTCCTTAGTCACACTGATTGGACCTTCACAAATCTCTAATCTCTAGACCAGTGTTATAATCAGTATTTAATATGTTAGGAAAGAAGGCGGTATATATGGAATTATATATGGAATTAGATGGATTACTATCTCTACTGTGTTTCATATTCTTTCATATTCTGGATTATTTCACAAGGAAGACATTTATTAGCACTGCTTAGCAAAGACAGCCCTTAACATAATTCTGTATACAAGCAGTTTGTATATTTCTAAACAGTTTCTAACATCTGTTGGCTTTACCTTTGTTTCAGCCTTTTTCTTAAATGTTTGCAGTTTTATGGATGTACAGTTTGTCCCGTTTGTTTAATCTTTGGTCTTCCCTGAAAAGCTTCAGGCTCTTTAGGTCTTTGCCATTTAGCAAGAAAATCTCAGCATGGAAAATAGCACTTTTTTTATTCCCTAATTGGAAAGCGTACATTAGCATTCAAAACAGTCTATTGGTGTAATGGAATCTGTAAATAAAAAAGCAACTGCATTGTAAACTGCCAGAGCATTGAAGTGCCTATGACAGCTTCAGCTCAGTCCCACTCAGTTAACCCTTTCCATGACTGCCCTGCAAGCACACGGCAAGCATTTCTATGGATTGTTATCCGTGTATTTGTAGGTAAAGATCAATTAAGCAAATAAATGAAAACAATTAAGCAAATAAATGTTTTTCTCCCCAAAACACTAATCTGTGTCTGATTCTTTGGGTTCAAGTGGGAACCCTGAAGCTACCACTGCCTTCAAGGTGGTGGTAGCTTTGGGGTTCCTCTGTGTCAGAAGGATGTTATGGTTGTGCTGTTAGGTGAGATACTTTATGTAGGGCATACTCTTAAAAATTGTCCTATTATCTTATCAGACAAAAAGGTCTTAGTCATGTTATCTCTCTTCAATATTATGCTTTAGGCTACTTACATGGGATTTCTGTCTCCCATTCTTTTGATGAATTCCATATGGTCACAATGGCACAAAACTATTTAGGGCAATTAAAGTCATTTATTATGGCTTCCTTATTTATCCTTGCAAGGGAATACTCACAATCTGGCACTCTGAATGGCACAAGAGATTCAGCATTATTAAATGTTAGGTTAAGCATATGAGATGTAAAAGGATGCAGGACAATTTTCTTTTAATGAGACTATGTTAGAAAAATCAGTGATGGAGAAGGACATAAGCGTACCTGTGGATAACAGCTGTAGCAAGCAATGCCAATGTTTAAAAGGAATGGCCAGTAAAGTATTGTCTTGTATTAAAAAGGGATATAGATTCATCATAAGAAGAGATATTATTTCTTCACCTTTACAAATCATTAAAAAGAGCCCATCTAGAATATGTGGCTCAGTTTTTGTGCCCAGTGCTCAAACAGGATATTAATAAATTAGAGAAAGAATAGTGATGAAGCTGATAAAGGGTATGGAATGTCTGAGTTATGAAACAAAGCTGGCCAAGATGGGATTCTTTACAATGGAGAATAGGTATTTTAGGGGTATGTTATAACTATGTATAAATATCTATAATATAATTTAATCATTAGGATGCTTAATGTCAGGGCCAGATGATGGCAGATCTTCACAGACAGAGAATCCTCTTCCGCTCCTGGTCTGCCTGCACCAGGAAGCATTGTTTCTTCTTGGGTGCAGACAGACATCGAAAGCCCACATTTTGCACCAAAATCCACCCACAGTTCAAAAGGCTAGGGGTGCAGCAGGGCAGTGAATTTGCTGCCTGTGGAGAATCTGCAGTGTAATACATTGTCTGGTCCTAGCATTATTCCCTGGTGGATCCTTCTAGTAGACACAGGGGTGTCCATCAAGATTAAAACATAAGAGTTTCCATTTTACTATGCAGAAAGCTTAATTTTTACACAAGTTCTCTCTGTTGAATTAGTTGTTTTGACAGATTTGTTCAAGAAAGGGTTGGATGCCTTTTTTAGCCATGAAAAACTGCAGGGTTACTGAAATTAACTCTTAGGAAGTTATTCATTCATTCATTCGAAGTATAAAATACTCTAAAATTCGGCATTTGATAAATATCCCCCTTGGTCCCTGGAAGCATTTATTGTCCATTCAGTATTTATTTTTATTCATCTCTAAATTTGATGCCTGCCAGTTCAATGGAATCAAGTGGAGGGCAGTTGGTTGGGGTGAACAGAAATGTCAATGTCTACATAGGTTTAGTCAAAAATACATTACATTGAAAAAAAACATTACCTTCTTTGCATTTACCTATAATTTACACCATTTATGAAAATATTTTACTTTCTCCAGAATTTATCTTTTCTCACAAATGAAATGATATGTTGTTTATCCTGGTTGTCAGAGAAGTGTCAGGCTATAGTCTTTACAAAAAACAAAGAGTTAACTATATAGGAATTTAGCATGAAGGCATTTTTCCATTTATCAGAGCAAATGCTAAATTGTTAATGGAATGTCTTTTCACGAGCCTTTAAAAGAGGCTCAAAAATATATATTCAACTTCTTTATTGAATAGTTGTAATTTCCACTTCTTCTAGTGTCTCTAATTGCATACTAATAATGTTTAATACAACATTTGTTCGACAAATATTAATCTATCATAACTATATAAATAAAAATTGATATAAGGTACAAGAGGCCGTAATCTCATTTATTATTCAATATTGTTCTTTAAAGAGTTACTTTTTTCTACATTAGCTGGAACTCTTTTAATTACAATATTACATGAGCGGATTCAGTAAAAGTGGTTTATACTTTAAATCATTTTATCAATGTAAATAAATAAAGAAGTTACCGAAAACTAATTTCCTAATTTCCAGCTTGGCTAGAAAGAAGAATTTGTATTTTTTCCTTTAAAAGCCTCCACTGATATTCATCTGAATGAAATGTGAATATATGTGAAGCCACTACAATTACAGGCTAGTATTTATCATGATACTATTATCAGCATTGCCTTGAATCACAGATGGTGCTTTTAGCAGGTCAGAAGTTAGGTATATTTGGCAGGGATCAGTATGGATGCCAAGAGAGCAGTTGTGAGAACAATTTGCTTTAGTCAGTCTCCTCTCATAGGTATTTCAGACATGACTTTTATTAACTATGGGAAGTCATTCTTGAAATGTTTCATTTCTTTATGCTGCAAACGCAACAGGATAATGTTTTCAACAAGTTGCAATTTCTCAGGATAAGGATATTTTCTGTTGACGTTTTCTAAAGCAGATATCAACTTTAAGGCGCCTATTTATTAAGCCTCAATTTTTTCTGGTCAGGTTTTTAAGGGGTAAAAAATCCAAATTTTTTAGAGGGAAAAAATTGAATTTTTTGTGATTAATTATGCTCCAATGTTTCTTAAAACCCGAATCTGAAAATTCTCCAGCTAAAACCAGTTGAAGTCATGTAGAAGTCAATGGCAGATGTCCCTTTTACAATGGGAAGGTGTTTCTTGCCTTCATGATCTTCATGGGTTTTGGACATTTTGATGCAGGTTTCCGTTAGAAAATCTGAAAAATGGTGATCCTGGTTATCTTGTGAAAACTATTGGATGGGATTCAGTTCAAGAAAAAAAACCTCTTCTCAAAATTCAGTTCCAGTTTTTTCCCAGACTTCAATGGATTTTTCACGTGATAAACCGCAAGATAAGTTTTGAATTAAATTGCATCTCAAATAGAATCTTTTCATGACTTGTCATGTGATAAACCTTTTTCTCACTGAATTGAATCTTGCCCATGGTCTGAAACATATGCAAGAACTTTGGCCCTTTTATGGGCTATGATAAATGATGAGAGAGCCTTCCATTTAGTGTTCCTGCTTAAAGGGCACTTCCATAGGATCGGTATGTTTTGAGAATGAAAGAGACATTTGTGCACAAACAGAAATTTGAATATTTTAGTTCTAGGACACTAGGCAGTGATAACATTAATGTTGATAGCATTTCTGCTGTTTTTATTTTATTTATATGACTATCGTTTTGAACTGAATTTAGATCAAGGATAGGCAACCTTGCATTGGCCATATCTCCTTGTATCCCATTATCTACAGTATCCGTGTTTGCCTTGTAACAGGTCAAGATGGTCATTTAAGAATACAATTTAGATTTTTCATAGGGCTTCTACTGTTTGTTTGTATGTGTTTTACATGATGTAATTATATGAATATAGTCTCCAATGGTCATTGCACTTGATCAACTTAATGCACTTAATAATAACAGTAAATTACTTAAAATTATTATTGTCCAAGGACCTATTAGAACAAGTTAGGATGCTATCATTCTATAAAAATAATTGACCTTTTTTATTAATAGTGAAGAAAAGTTTCTAATGATGAAAAAAGGATAATTCTAAGAAACTTTTCAATGTACATGTGTAAAAATGTCAGTGGTTTAATGTTGTTAGTAAATGTTATTGCTATTGATAGCAGTGTCTGATTATCGCTTTCTATTCTCAGCGCTGCTTCTCCAGCTAAGACTACAGTTCCCACAATTGCTTGCATATATATATATATATATAACAGACCTGTGAATATGCATACCATGCAATGTGGGGAAGAATTCAAATGTTTGCTTCATTGTTACAGCCAGGGCAAGCCACATCGAGAAAAGATATAGCCAGATTGATAACGCATGCTTTTGCTACCAATAACATTTACAGATCACTATAAAAACATTTAACAATTCTAATATTGGAATTTGGCATAAGATTTTTTTCATTTTCAGAGGGTTCACTTTTAATTAACATACCAGGTGTTTGTGTCTTGCACATGTAAAAATATTTTATTAAAACCAAAGGCCCTAGTATTGTTGCAACATGTTTTCATCAGCTCTACTTTTAGCAGCCATCTTTTAACTTTTGTGTAATGCCCCACCTTGTGTTCAATGGCATACATATTCATGACCTGCCTCCCAAATCCCTGACAAACTATATGCTATGTATTTTTAAATAAATATATAATAATTTATAGAATAAAATAATTTCCAAATGTGAAGGCCAAGCTAGTGTAATGTATATCGTGTTCTCTGGTGTTATAGCGCCTTTAAACATAGTGATACTAAATAGATGCTTTTTAAATTTTACTACATTCCAATCTTTCCAATAGACAAAATACGATATATATATGACATACAGCATAACCATTGATCACTTCAGTGTATCACACCTTGTCTATGCTTATGACATTTTCAAAATGGAAAAGGAAACACAGTTTAAGTTGCTGATCCTAATTCACATCTAAATGATGGAACGGGCATTACATATATTTTATGACCAAAAGTATATAATACATAACTGATTAAAAGTAAAGTTAAGGATTTATGTGCACTTAAGCCTACAAAGAGATTTACATTTATAGCTCAGATTCAATGTATTTGGACACATCTCAGACATACTTCATATGATAGCAGAGATATGACGTTCAATGAATAGGGCCAATCACCCAAAATTTTAAAAAGAACTCTTCAAGTTCAAAAATGTGACTTGCATAATTGCATCCTGACAACTATTAGTTTTCATTATACTTTTAACATAGTTTATGGTAAGTTTAGCTATGAGGGGGTCAAGCCTCTGAAACTGAGCTGAGTTCTATAGTGCTGAGTAACACAGCTCCTTTCTTCTTTCCCCAGCATCCCAGTCCTTGACCCAAAGTCCTAATAGGTTGAGGAAAAATTTAAACAATGTCCCAATTTCTATAAAATTTGCCCTGACCCCAAGACCAACATCAACTATGGGGTTTCACTGTCTGCAATACTTACTACCATATAAATTGTATTTATTAAAATAATTAAGCTAAAGATTTTAACTTTCAACAGTATCCTTTTGGTTTATAGAACAGGGATTTTTTTTTACAAATTGCTTGTTTAAGCCAACCCTAAGGTTATATGAATTGATGAGAGGAAATATTTATGGAAGCTGTTCAAAATTACTTTTATTAACTGGAAAAATATGGCGGCTTTTACAGAGCATGTCTCATTTACAGTAGTTCATGAACCAACTTAGAAAAACTAGATGCTGTTTGTAATCTCATAATAACTAATAATGCCAAATTTATAATGGTGAGCAATTTGGGGATAGTGATCACAGCATAATCCCTTTAAATTTATGTTGCCGAGACAGCTGCATAAAAGAGTTACAGAAAACCTACGTTTTAGATGTGCAAATATTATCACCATAAGCTCTAAAGAATATTGATATGTGATGGCACATCTCGTGGGTTTTCCCTGCAGTGCCGGCAATTTTGAGCCTGAAATTGTTCTGAGCCTGGTACCTTTTGATATTAAATGGGTTGGTGAGGTCACTAATGGAATGAGATGCTTCAGTTGGTGGATATAATTCTCCCCTGTGCCATTGCCCTAGCTGGGACAATATTTTCATATGGAACATTACTAAACAATATAAATCTCTGTAAACTGTATTGGGATTGGTAAGAAAATGTATGCATTAAAGGCATTCAAGTTATTCAAGTTCAAGCATGCAAAAAAAATGAAAATTAAGAATATTATTTTTTACATATATATATATAATTTGTAAAATAAATATACTAGGATGTGGGAGCATTGGTATCTGGTGTCAGATCAGCACCAATTAGGAACCAGTTAATGAGGTTTTCCTTTTTCAAAAACACAGTTCATTAAGTTTACAGGTGACTGGTTGACCAAGATAAAGGATCATTTGATAGGTTAAGCAGGGTTGGATGATATTCACCCACATTGCTGAATTGCTTAGGTAGCGCTTATATTCAAAAACAATCAGAAACCTAGACCTTGAGGCTGCAGTGGATATATATTTTGCTAAAGTGTTTGATTCAAGTCCACACATAACATATATGATTAAGGAATATTGGCCATATATACTCTGTTTGCAGTTGGAATGACTGTTGGCTTAAAGCCAGTTTACTGTAGTAGTAAATTAAAGTTTATCTAGCTGGACCAGTGTTATTATTGGCGTACCACAGGGTACATGGTCTGTCCTTGGTCCACTGCATTTTCTTCATAAGTAACCTTGATGTTGGCAATATGAGTACTTTAAATGTGTTTTACTGAGGATACTAAAATGTTTAGGATGTTTCTACTTTGCAGAGGAGTCTAAATAAATTGGGAGATTGGACAGTTAACTTGAATGAATAATTATTGAACTCTGAATGGAACTGTATTTTGGGCCTACCTCATTTATAATGTCGGGGTTATTGTGGAAAACAAACACTGCAATGCTGTGCCCTCTAGTCATCTTGTTATGATATTTTATGGAGGGGAAGGCCTGCAAAAATATATATTTATGTATAATTAATTTCCATTGGACATATACAAAGGGGCTATTATGCCTTTAAGAAAGACGTACCACAGTACAAATATAAAGCATATAAAGGGTGTTTATCTTAATGCTGAAGCCAGTGAAAAAAATGTTTTTTTCTTGCAAACCTATTGATTATGCAGAAAATTGGATATACTGCTCTGTGTATTGCGGAACTTCCCACTGATTTCTTGTGTTTCACTCTTTAATACTGAATCTTGCTACTCAACATTCCTAGCACTGGAACTAAAATGATGTGCATTGTGCTGAAATCAGCCTTTTTTCATTATGTTCAGCAGACAATGTGGATGTCCATCTGTTGGTTGTCATTATTAGTATGTGTATCTCTATTTGTTGAGTGATAAAATATTTGGAAATCTACACATATCTTCACAATACAGAAATGCCTTTGTTCCTTGTTGCTTTAATCTTAACTTATCAGTACAGTATGTGAGTTGTTTCACTGTGAGAGGTGATCAGCATATATCTGAATCATCTTCCCTGGCTCACTACAGTCAGGTAAAAAAAAGTTTAGAAAAATCTAACAGCAAAGGTAAGAATGTTTTGCTTTGTGCTAAATCTGGCAAGAGAACAGTAAATTTTTATCACTTCTAAATAAGACATTTGAGCAGAAGACGTGGAAAACTTTATTTTTAAAATAATTGTCTTCATCCAAAATGCTTTTACATTTAAAAGGAGAATTATATTGATCAATTATGAATATTGATATCAATTTATATTTTATGCATTATTTAATTCTTAGCAAAAAAAGCTAAAATTCTACAATTTTTTTAACTTTTTCTCATTACTTTTATTGTAAACTGTATGACAGATGTCATAATGGATAATATTGTAATTCAGTGGCCAGAATATCCTTGCCAGTATTTTCACTGACCATTAAATAAGCATAAGTAAATACAACCCCTACTTAGAAATATGGTTTTACCCTTTTAGACATAGTAAATAAAAAAGACCCAGAAAAGTATAACTTTGGAGATTTTGTGAAGATTATTTAAAAAGTATAATATATACCATTATTTTATTGTTGATACCAGAGTTGTTCTTATGGGGTGACAAAAAAGAACAATGCTCTTGGACCTATGCTTGAGAAAGGCATTGGAGGGAGCACACTGATTGGAAAATTACCTCTATCAATATGGGGTTTTGACAGTGGATGGCTTGCTGTGGGCCCCTCCACCTTGTTAGAATTGCCATGATATATTTAATAATATCTGCTTACCATGTTCTAAAGCCCAGAATGAAATCTATGTGTCTTTGTTCTGTTAAAAGATAATTTTTTCATCTGAATGTGCATTTCCTTGAATTACATTGTAAGTTTTGATAATTATATTTGTGCATACTGTATATACTTTATACTTATTTTTATTATTATGCTTTTAATTTAAAATTTCATACAAATATCTATGCACCATTAATTCATGTTTTTTGGGAAACCAATAGGCTAAAGACAATAAGTAAGCACAACAATATATAAAATTTAAGTACACAAATTTAGCTAAGAAATCATTCTTTGGTTGATTCAGTATGCTGTGACATTGCAACAACATTTTTATTCAGTTTAGCCAATGCTAATACTGCATACATTTGCAAATATTTGACCTAATAAGACCAAACTGAATACATTCAGTTCAGATTATTGTTCATTCCCAAGTGTCCTTTTGGGTGCTTCTAAACCTTTCATGCTCCATGGGTCAGGAGAAGCAATATCTATTTTCAGATCCCTGTCTTGTAAAGGATGCTTGCATAATAATTATCCTCTTCCCCAACTAGATATACACCACTTACTCAGTTTGTGGTACCATCGTTTTTCTCTAGTCCACTTCTAGATAGATAATCTCATTTTATTAATTTAGTTATTTTAACTTATGTTCTTAATTTCAGCTAGTGTGTTGGGTATGTTCTATAAGTGGAAGTCCCTTTTAATGTTATTATGTTGTTTTTAAATATTTTAGGAGAACAATAGGTTTGAAATACTGTGTATAGAGTAGATGTGGTTACATAACTAATTATTTCTGTACCGCCTTTTATAGTTTGCATACCACTCAGATTTTACCGTTTGCTCATTGCCTCTGTCCTCTTTCTTAACATTTTAATGTATTTATCTGGGTTTCTTAATCTTTTTCTCCCATTAATTCTCTCTTCACATCTTCCTTCCTGTTGTCTACTTTTTATTTGTTTTACTATCTTGTTCCCACCAAATACTCTTAAGCCTCTTTTACTTCTTGTCTTGTATAACTCAGAGGGCATCTCTAGTGTATATAAATGCAACTATGAATTCCAGTCTCTGCTGCTCCAACTGGTGTAGATATAATTCATTTATTAATTAAGTTTGATCAATCTACTATCAGTTTGTTCAGTTTATCACCTATCTGTGTTACAGATAGCCTTACAGAAACTGACATTGGTGCAAAATTTATGTATATGGATTATTGTTAATGTGAACATACACACTCAAAACTGCATGTTTAATGTCATGATTTCTGTCATTTACTTTGTATGAAGTAGAGAGAATCCATTTGTTTGGTTATAATGCATGTTTTTGGCCTGTGTATGTTAGTAGATGGGGAAATAAAATCAAATAAAATCAATTGCCAGGTTCGAAAATTGGTTTGTGAAATCCCTCACTAGTGCATCAAATTAAACAGATATCATTTGAATAAAATATGTGATTATGTAAAATACACGTGCATATAGTTAAAGTGGTCTTTCTGCTTGGGGTGCAGTCATTGCTTCAGTTTCATTGCTAGGGGGGAAAAATCTTGCAAAATAGCTTAACATGTAGATCTGGTGTATAATATTACAATAACTATCATTATAATAAGTCTAATCATGATAAATGCATTGTGTGTGTTTGCTTATTTGAGTATTTCTGCCATTAATTATACATAAGAAAGTGTGAAGAAAATTTAAAGATCCAGAAGTTGATTAATTTTCCCAATATATTTTGTAGCATCATAGTTCTTTCTCCTATATTTCTGTGTGTGCCGTAAAACGCTTACATAAAACTTGATATGTGTTCTAACATCCTTCTCAAAGCAAACAATAACAGCAGTTTCAACAGAGTTTTAAAGGATATATAAACCCTCTATCAAAATCTCCCCCTGTGCTCCCTATGAAATATTTTTGTGTTACTCTTATTTTAAGAACATTTAATACCATTCTTATATGTATATACTCTTTTGTAGCATTTTGCTATGATGCAATCTATAACAGGGAAATACAGTATGGCCCACCTGCTTAGCCAATAATAAACAATGCATGCTCATAGGCACAAAATGTCGCCATTACTTTCATAGCATGTCTGGGGCAGGACACAGAGGACAGCACTCTTTGCACTAGGCATCCAATGGGATTCCCACATTATATTTACATTGCATTGCCAAATGGATAAATCTCTTTGTGATGCATACTGGAGGTCCAAAAAGTTATGTCTGACAGACCTGGGCACAAATGTGAGTGGTAGGGTTCCAAATGAATGACATAGACCAGTGATCCCCAACCAGTAGCTCGTAAGCAACATGTTGCTCTCCAACCCCTTGGATGTGGCCCCTAGTGGCCTCAAAGCAGGTGCTTATTTTTGAATTTCAGGCTTGGAGGCAAGTTTTGGTTGTATAAAAAACAGATATACTGCCAAACAGAGCCTCAATGTAGGTTGACAATCCACATAGGGGCTACCAAATGGCCAATCACAGCACTTATTTGGCAGCCCAAGAACATGTTTCATGCAGTTGTTGCTCCCCAACTCATTTTACTTCTAAATATTGCTCATGGGTTGAAAAGCTTTGGCATCCTGACATAGACAGTATAGGACGACTTGGTCTTATTTGATATTTTGATACATTGCAGTGACTGGAGATTCCTTTTATACATTTATTGGGCACAAAGCTGGCCTGTGCCCAGGGGGCACAACTAGCTGAAACATTGCTACTGCCATCTAGTAAAGGAAATTTAGTAAATATTGTTTTCTGATATGGCAGCTAGCATCATATGTTTCACAATCACAAAATGCTGTAGATACATTCTTGGTACATTTGAGACTTCACTAAAGGATGGTGGTTGTAATTGGGATTGACATTGCTTCTTCCCATTCTGTCTGGGTACCTGTACTTTTCCAGAATCCCTCATATTTAGTGTGCAATAATTTATGGCAGAAGAGTTTTAAACTCCACCTAAGGTACAGAACATTTATTCAGGATGAATGTAAATAGCCTTTGAGATTGACTTTTACACTGTTACAAATATTTGTTCATTTAGCACAATTTCCTTAACAGGTTGGACTCAGTTACAAACACAGATCCTGAATAGATGGTATGGCTTATGGCGCAGGTAAAAATTTATACTAATGTCAAAAGCATGAGCATCATTAATGTATAATGGTGAATCTTTATGATTACCGGATGGGTAGCAGTTGTTTACAATTACAATTGCCAAATGATCGTGCACACAACATTTTATTTATTTCGTTATTAAAGTTAGAAATAAAGAATCACTGGAAATAAAATTTGACTTACGAGAGCATTGCTCTTGCTCATACGTTGCTATGGCATAAGGCTTACAGGTTAGTTCCAGATACTGCACGGTAGTTTTCGGTGACTTAACATTGCAGTTATCTGAGTGGTGTGAAAGAAATAAATGCCCTGTCTCCTTCCATGTATAAAAATGATTTTATTAGTATGTAGGTCACATTACAGTGCTGTTTAGTTATTGGGCACGGGCTTAGAGAACTATTTGTGGAGAATTAAATGGTTTTGCTGTCTCAGCACACTTTTTAACTGGTATTTTTCACACAGTTGTGCTAGTGAAAGAGAGCAACACTGCAGCAAAAAATCAATTCATCTTTTGCTGCCATTTGTATTTTATGAGTTCTTACGGAGTTTTACAATGTGATTAATTGATATGCATTGTGTGGGAAATCATGGAAAATAGTAGCGCTCATACTAGAGTTTTTCTAAATCTGGAATTTATGTGCAGCAAATATACTTGTAACTAACTGCTGAATGCACAATTATAGCAGGGGTAATTATATATTTATGTTTATAAATAAATACATATGCATATTTTATCAAGTCTTAGATTATTTCATATATCATAAAAGAATGCGGACGCAAGCCTTGCTATTGGATTTCATAACAGGATTTATAGGGAGGTAATTAAGATGCAGTGAGTGAGCTATACCACTGTGATAACATTTCTTCTGTTGTTTTTTTTTTGCCCAGGTTACATATACATTTCAGAGCAATTTGCTGAAAATGGGGAGTTTCTATAATTCAGCTCTTTCACCCTCACTTGCCAACATCTGTGCTGTTGTTATACTATGTTGTACGTACATATATATAGGCAATTATAGAGGAATTAAGACTGAATACAGACATGGTAACAAGCAACACAGTTTAAAGTGATACTGACACTAAACATTTGAGAAAGGGCACAAAAGGCCCGAAATATGTTGTGTGAATTGTAGTCCACAAATAAATTGAATCACAGCAGTTTTGCTTGAAGTGCTCTCCTTAATCATTGGATTTGTGACACTAAACATTTTCTTTTCAAAATATTAATCTGCATTAAAAGTTATATATAGGTCACGTTGATCGTTTTTTTTTCTGATAGTTCTGCTTTTGTAATTGTTACTTGAAGTTCCTAAACCTGACTGTTTTGCCAACCTGACTGTCCCATCTCAGTCTGTCAATTAGAGTTTCTAATGCTAACGGACTCCTGTTGCACAAATATGGCAGCCCCCTCATACAGGAACATGGGGGTAAGAAAGGTAATGTTAAAGCTTCAGGCAAATACTTTTGGCAAAATTATAGATAGCATTCAAAGATAGTGTTATGATGTATATAAAAAAATGGTTATTTTCTGGTGTCAGTATCTCTTTAAGTGCTAACTAAATTCTTTATGTAACACATCATCATAATGACATAAAGTGGATAAACCAACCCAAGGTCTCCAGGACTGAGAGTGGAATATTACTTTTAATTCATTAAGTGATTACAATGTTTGTTTTACTTTGTTTTCCTGGTAGATTTAAGTATTTGTCCTCTTTTACCTGCTTGGGCAATGGTAAACAAAACTTCTGGGACTGTATGTCAGACAACTCATCATTCATTCTGCAATATAGAAACTTCTGGTGCTAGTGTTACATTTGCTGCTTTTCAGCCTATATGGGACTGATCTTTAACTGCTACTTCTCCACTATAGGGATCTAGTTGGAGAGTTTCTGCCCAGGGCACAAAGTCTCTGGAATGTGATTGTCATTGTGAATGTGGCAGTAGAGACTAAGCTGAGCTGGGAAATTACTGATAACCTCATTCACAGGAAGCGCCTCAACTGACAGTTAGGTGCCTGGGCACATAAGGGACAAATGATCACAGCTTGGCTAAGTTTCCCATGATAATTAAATACAGGTGGAAAGTGGAAGGGGACATAAACTATCCCTATAATTGTTGCCTTTGTACATCCAAGGATCTCAAATGTTATTACAGATGCAAGAGAATTTTCCAATGAGAACCATTACTATACTCAAGCTGTGGATGACAAAAGCACAAAAAGCATGTGTGTTGCTTCTGTAATTCACACACCAGTCTGTACAGTAGGTTGATGTGACAAAAGGTTGAATTTGAATTTTTTTTATACTTGAATAAATTCGAATGTACTCACAACTTGAATTGGAGGTCATTTATGAAAAAAACTTGAATCTCTAATATTCGATCGAATAGTCCCGACCTGAAAATTCTAATTGAATTTGAATCAAAACTTGAGTTTTCCTCTGAAAAAAAAACTGTAATGTCAGGAAGGCAATTAACATATTCAAATGGTTCAATGGACCTCTGCCATTGACTTGTAAATGAACTCAGCAGGTTTTAGGTGGTGAATATTCGAATTAGAAATGTTTCCGTGGTCGAGGTGTGATAAATCTCACATTTGAATTTACATTCAAGTTGGTGCTTTTAAATTCGATTTTGTGAGTTTTGGCACACAAAAAATTTGAAAATTCGAATTTACCATTTAAACCTTAATAAATCTGCACCCTGATATACTGACAATACAAAGGATGGGAATGCCTGTTCGTTTTGCAAGGATTCCCATTGCCTGGGTGCAAAGAAAGCTTGGTTCCCGTGTAACACACTGCTGATTTCTCTCTCCTCTTTCTGGTATTCGGAAGTTTATTCTGACCCCAGTGGTTTATTTCCAAACATTGAACTTATTTTGTTCTGATGTATCCTTAAACAGGGCTTGTTTTTCTCCTTCTCAGAAATCGAGCACAGATGGTGATTGATTTTTCAAGTGCTGACATCCCTGCTTGAGAAAATGTTCCCACCTTTTTTGTGCCGAGCCAGTCAGGCAAACTAACATGATGATGCGATCATCAGTTTCATGCAGACATGCAGAATTGATTGACAGAGAAATTTTTGCATAAACCACACGTTCTTCTAGTCTCCTGCCTACCCCCCTTCTCCTAGATTCATATAGTAAACAGTGGTTCTTCTAATACAGTACATCAAGCTAATACACTTTAACCCTGTACTGATAAAAGACCACTTCTTTAACCAGTTATAGTGTTAAACACATTATTTACTGAGAGAGTGGAATTTAGAACAGTCTGAAGGGAAGTGTCAATGATATCCAATGGGCCGACCAATGACCCAGCAACACCAGCAGGAAGTCAACAAGCCTGTGGCCACAGTTTATGATGTGGCGTTATGTAATAAAAGGTGCAATGTTTACTTCTGCTCTAACCATCTATAGCAACTACTAGCCTTTACTGGTTACCAGTTTAATTGCAAACATCTTTCTTGTTGCTATGGGTTACTGCACGTGGGCAAACGTTGTGCATTTTATGGGGTTACGCGTGACAGCTTCCTTTATGGTATGCTTTATTGCTCCATAACTTTCAACGTTATGAATATTAAAAAGTCAGTCCCCCAACTATGCCCTCCAGCACTAGCTCAACTACAGCTCAACTACAGTTCTCAGCATCCACTGGCAGATTGTGGGAAACTGGGGTATATTATTTACACCTGTTGGGCACTCTGATGAAGTGCCAATAGAGAGGGCACGAAACGCGTTAGTTCGCACCACTTACCCACTGCCTGTTATCACTTATGCAAGTTGAATAAAGCCGTTTTTCAAAGAATAAGTGTGGCGAGTCTTGATGTGGACGGGCCAGCGCTGAACAGCGATACAAAGATTCGGACCTGTTGGGCACCAGGTTAGACAGCCCTTTATTAATGACAGTTGGGACATTTTACACGTATGATGAAGCTAGTGGTGTCACTGGGCCCCGCAGGAAAAATTTGAAGGCACCTATAAACTTTGGGAATAAGATGTTTCCACACATTTATATTGAAAACGCTCAGTGTCCAACTCCCCCCCCCCAGAAGTAATACAATTTGCTTCTTCTATAGTTATGCCCCTGGATGAAGCATTAGAGTAAATTAGTAAGAAAATATGAATTGTTTAAGCAGGCACTGTCAGTGGCTAACTATGCTTTCTCAGATGATTGCCTAAATTTGCGTGACTAAATACATACAATTAAAGCCTAGCACTTCCATTCTCGGTGAACACATTGTTAGGCAGGGATCTAGTGTTCAGATAATAGACCCGAAGAATACAGGCATTTCACCAGCCCACAGTGGCCGAATCTAGTTGGTAGAAGTCATTTCTCATTATCGCATGCATGTCCTGCCTGATGAGTGATGCTTCCCTTTTGTAATGGCTATTGCAGATAGTAACTCTATACAGGCTTAATTTTTAGAGTAACATTAGTGGCCACTCTTTATTCTACAAGCAATTAACTTTTTAAAATTGGCAAGGGCAGGAATGATCCCTGGTACATATGAACTTATGATTATTTAAGTTTTGTGAGTGCTTTGGTTTACCTATTTTTTTCGTATGCACTTAGAAATGAGCCTTTTTTACATTATAGACTCTGTGCATGACATGCTTGTGTAATAACATCAATTATAAACAGATTAAATTATCCAGGATTCGGTTTGGGATTCGGCCAGGATTTGGACAGGATTCGGATCCTTCTGCCCAGCCGAACCGAATCCGAATCATAATTTGCATATGCAAATTAGGGGCGGGAGGGAAATCACATGACTTTTTTTCACAAAACAAGGAAGTAAAAATGTTTTTCCCCTTCCCACCCCTAATCCAAAATAGCGGATTTGGTGCATCCCTCATAGCGGAAACAAGGTCCCTAGGTTTGTAGATTCACATAGGGGCATTTCCTATATCTTTTATTCACTATGTTTGTTCTTTAACCTTTCATGCACCATTTTTTCTTTAACACCGTCCTATGGATAGGAGGCCTGTTTCAAGATAAATTCTTGAAGAAGTTTTTTGTCCATTGAAACATTTTTTTATTTTAATATTTATGTGATATGACATTTTTTGCCAAAGCCTTAGACTTTAGTATGACCGGAGGTATAGACAGCCGGAACACACACGGATATAGGTCAATTGCACGAAGTATCTTAATTGGAGATATCCGGATATACGCGAGATTATGATGAGTGAGTTAAAATGATTTACTGCCCACATTCACACATGGACACAGGTTGATACTTTGTTAAAGTACGGGGGAAGATTGGAATGTTACTTTGTTGCATCTTGGAGATATGTCACAGCAGAATACACGGTGTGCACGGCAGAGGGTGAGTGAATTTAAATTAACTAATAAATGTTGACACAATGTGATTTTAAGTACTGGGTTAAATTTATTGCAAGTCCCAGGACACATAAATAATTGTATGGAAGCTAGATAAGCTTCACAATGGGTGCACTATGAGTTTTGATCAGAGGTGAGGGGTCAACACTCTCTACACGTCACACGGATGTTCTAATCAGGGGTGAGGGGTTAACACTTTCTACACGTCATTTCACGTTGGTGAGGTCACTGGAGGTTCGTGCCAATACTGTGTATTTATTTTGGTGGTTGCATTCATTTTTTGTGCTTTGAGAAAGGCTGCAGCAGCAGCCGAAACGTCAGTATGTGCCATTAAAAATACTTTATTTTAAATTGATATAAGACCTGAGTAGTGCGGTTTTTTGGATGTACTATATATATATATATATATATATATATATATATATATATATATATATATATATATATATATATATATATCTATATCTATATCTATATATATATATATATATATATATATCCCATTCTACTAAATGAACACCAAACAGACATCACCTTAAGGGGCATTAAGATAGATTTAAATAGTTATTTAAATAATAAGAAATGTGTTTTAATGAGCCCTGGAGTGCTCTTTGCTAAAGGATAATTAAATATATATATATATATATATATATATATATATATATATATATATATATATATATATATATATACTGTACATTGGGAGTACATGCAGTGTATATAATATAAATCTGAGGACTTCAATTTATCCTGCATGGTAATCATATAAAAAATGTTAAGGACAAAACCCTTCTAATCTGGTTTGCATTTTTTCCCTTTCACAGTCACATTGGGGTGACCCATTTTCTTTTAGCTATGAAACCACAGAGGGATATTTTCACTTGTGTACATATTTTGCCTAATCCTTTGAGGTATTTTGTTAAGTCTGGTAGGATGGCTGTTTTGTAATTAACATCTCATAACAATGCGTTGATACACTGATTGGAATTCAGGAATTTAAAGACAGTGTTTAGAAGCAGAATTTGCTGGTTTTCCATACACTGAGCTAATCCGTGTTATTTTCTCCATTGGATATATAAGAGAAAATAGTTTTAATTTCTATAGCTTGCTGTTTTCTATTACAAAATATGTCTGACTAAATAACTTTGAATTCATAGCATTTACTGCTTTTGATGGAGTTGTCCAAGAAACAGCACACAAAATACCGAAAGGCAGTCAAAGCAACTGTTGGAATGTTTGAGGTAGGAAACTTGACCTTTGAAAGATCAACATAATGAAAACAATGCATTCATTGTCCATTCACAGTCATATGAATGACAACAGATTAATCACAGCAGCTGTACTGTGTTAAAACAGATATTAACTAAAAGCCTACCCTTTTATTCCAGATATGTTAATGTTTTTGGTAGATTTATTTTCACAGGTGAAATAATTCTGAAACCCCTAATTAGAGTTAGGACAGATTTGTAATTTCACCAGATTGTTTTCTAGTGTCAATATATCTGATTAGTATGAATAATATGTATTTTGACAAGATATTATAGGTGGGAATAGGCTTGCAATGAAAAACCCGTTTTCAATACTGTTTCTAAAGCATATTTAAAAACAGCAAGTGAAGGTTTCAGCTCCAGGTAAGTGTCACACACAGAAAGAAATTGGTAATAAAGGGATTTGTTGGAATCACTTATGGTCATTATCATTAATGCAAAGTCCCATTACATTACATCTTTTGTTATATTCACCAATTGAATACTGATGTACTTTTTCTAGCCAAGGTATCATAGACTTTATTCGGCAAGATATGAGCCACCACAAATCAGATAGGGGTTATTTGGTTTGGGAATATTGGAGTTCCATAGGTAAAGGAAAGTAAAAAAAAAAATGAATTTGGGAATGCAGAAACCTCCACCCCATAACATACTAACACAACTTATCTTCAGAGAAAACAATCCTTTGGTATGAAAAAGAAATATGTGCAACGCCAAGCTGTTGGATTTCTGGACTAGCAGACCAGCCTGCTACCAAGGTTTACCTTTAAGGCACTGTTCACATTTAAAATAACTTTTATTTTAGTAGATTTTAGTAGATTTACTAAATTTCCCGCCCTATGCAAATTGACCCGAGCGCAAGATACTAGTGAAGTTTCGCTAGGCAAAAATGAACGCTAGCGCATCTTCACTATCGAATGCTCGCATTGCCGAAGTGCCCACGACGAAACTCCGCATTTTAGTGAATTAGCATTGTCTGAGCGAATTTTCTGTTAAACTGTTGCGCTGGGTGTGAAGTGGATGCTGGTGAATTTTTGCCAGTTAGTAAATCTGCCCCATAGTATGTAATACATTTTCCTATCTATTCATAGCAACTTTTCCTTGTTTTTTATTTTTTTTGTAGTTTTAAGAATGATTTGCCTTCATGGTTTCTCTTTTTTTTTAAATAGGGGTCACTGACCCCAGCATCCAAAAAACTATTACTCTATAAGGCCCTTTCATGTTCATATTCCAGTCTCTATTTCAAACCTCTGCCTAGTTGCTAGTATAAATTGGATCCTAGCAACCTGATTGCTGCTGCTGTTCTGTTCAGCCATTGTTTATCTGACATTTATCCCGATTTATTAATTATTTTTCACTTTCGTGATCTCACACTGTCAGCACTAACTTGTTAGCACATTATATCTATACCTTTGGGGTATAAGGAAAAAACGTTAGCAGGATAATTTTGTGATACATGCCAACTCTGTTTTGGACATTGTATAGTATAAAGTATTCTTTACTGTGGAACCCTAGGTACATCAAAGCCTCACATCTCACATGTTAGATATGTGACTCACATGTGGACATCACATTGATGAGGCAAGGAATAATACTTGCTTACTTATCAGCAGAGACTGATTGATGTAAGGAAAATTATCCATGTTCGTACTACCTGTATATAGTACAGCATCATGCACATTAGTAGGTGCAATGGGTGCACACTGGGTAACTGATGCACACATAGCAACAGCTGAGGAGAAAATCACTACGACCTTCTGGCATTCATTGAATTTAAATTATAATTTTGTGATTGTGTAACATCATTAAATGCCATAAAATGTCAGAAGAAGCAGTCAAACCTATAGGTTTGTTTGCTCTTTTTAGCTTACCCCAGAAGAAGCATGAATTGTTTTTCTGCACATTTCTTTTTTGCTCTAATTCCAAGAGAATCACTTGGCGGATCCCACAACATTATAACATTTTTAGTGACAAAATCAGGGGGCAGCTGCAAGTATTGCAAAGATAGTGTTTCTGCAGCTCAGCAGCTTGCTTTTTTTTAAAAATGTCCCAGATTCTTAAATGATCTTTGTTCCAGGCCAAAAAGAAATAGCTGATTTAAGTAGGGATGCACCAAATCCACTAATTTGGGATTCTTTCGTGAAAGATTCAGGTGAATACCAAACTGAATCGGAACCCTAATTTACATATGAAAATTGGGTGTAGAAACAGTGAAAGAGAATCGAGCACAGTTAAAATGTCAAATGTCGGGATTTTAAGGATTCTTAAGGTTTAAGGTTTAAGGATTTTTGGTTTTGCCAGGCACTTGGATTCTGCTGACTCTGAATCCTGCTGAAAAGGGTCATATGCCGAACCGAATCCTTGATTTTGTGTATCCCTAGATTTGTGACATTTAAGGCCAGACAAATCCACTCATTTAAGCAGATTTGTGGCTGATTTGACCACCCACAAGAGGCTGTTGGGAGGGGACTGCATCAATGGCCCAAAATGGTTCTGAAATGTTGTCTATTATTTATAGCTATCCATCCCTAATCTGATATCATTTGGGCAGGCTGTAGTTTAGGACCCATGCAGGGCAATACGTTGCTGACTATATCTTGAGCGGGCAGCCGTCTTTGTTGATGTTTTGTAGTATTGTCATTCCTTTACCAGTCTTCAGTTTCCAAATTTCAGTCTGCTTTTCACTGTTACTTTCACAAATTAAACTGCAATATTGATTCTAACATAACTCTTTGAGCAATTCTAAAGTTATTTAAACCATCTAATCCAGTGAACATCTTGTAAACCAAAAGCCCAACAATAGAATATCTCCATTAGGTATATAATGAATAACCTTCTCTCCATCTGTAGCTTGTGGGCTGATTCTGGACTGGGTTCTGGATAACTTCTGAACTGAGCTACCAAGTAGTGATTTTGTGTCATTGTCTTTTGTTTTTCATTGTTTGTAGAACCCAATTAACTTTTTGTTCACATATAAACCTATATTACGGTTTTAAAGAGCATTGCTTTTGTTATATGATCACATATGCTAAATATTATAAAGAAATAATTACAGTATATATTTTTTACTGATAGGCACAATCTATATAATTGTACTTTAATTCTTCCTATTTGTTGTTATTGCCTACTGATGTTTTTTCTCAGTGCAGCAGGTATCACAAGTCCCACTTTGTATCAGTGGTTTGTGTGCAGATTAATTTGTTTCTAAATGCACTGTTGCCTCATTAATTAATTGAATAAATGTTCACAACTTTGATAGCAAGCATATGGAGAGATCATATAATATACAGTACTTACAGAAGACAGGTGCATATATGTCTTCCCACAGTGCTTATGAGTTAACCTAAATAGATAGAAGATTACATCTTAAAACAGAACACAATACACACAGGGGCTAATTTATTAATGGTCTGTAAAAAAATATTATTGAGCATTTCAACATTTTTCTTCCCGTGCTGGAACAATTGGTTGCAGTGCGAAAAAAATGATTGTCCAAATACTTAATTGCAGATTACAGTTTGTTTTTGGGACAAACTATTTAGAGGGTGTTAGAAATCAGTTCTTCTGCTGAAAATATTGTTTGACTTCCTGAAGCAGCCATATACATTTTGCCAAAGTGACACATGTATCTGCGTTGATTAACGCTTCAATTCATTCCTGAAGGCTGTTAATATTTTTAAAGTAGGGTTAATGGTAGTTTCTCTAATGTCATAGGGGGTTGCAGATTTATAACTGATGTGTATATTCAACTTTAATCTATTCTGATTTTTTTCTTTTATTTGTACTTAGTTTTGTGCATCTAGGCACAAACTCACACAAAGACCTTACTTCTAGCGTGCAGAAAACGTTGTATATTTCAGCAACATAGGCACTACCCTTAGAGTGGATGTTGGTGCTGGGCATATTAATACACCACAGAGTTCCTTCAGACACAGAATGGCTGAACTTTATGAACATTTTATCCATGTTATAGAAGAAGAAATGTACATAGCTATGAACCAAAAAAATCTGCATATAATGTAAGATATATAATATTGTACATTTTAATTTTACTGCTTAGGTTAATGAAACCTTTACCCTGCAAATAACTGGAATAACATTTGCCTTTTCAACAGCATCAGACTATATACACTTATGTGAAACACGCCAATGTACAGAAGGAATAGGTACAACTAATGTACATAACATAAGGGCATGCACTTTGAAGAGGCCCTTTAGTTAATAATCGGAAAATGAACAAGCCTGTGAGTTGGTGACTGGCAAATCCATTCACATGCTTTGTATAAACATGGTTCTGGCAAACTGCTGACACACTGAAACCTATTCATCTCTAACCTTCCCCAGCTGAATACAAAAACTTCTCCATCTTTAGATTTAACAATTCATAATAGATGGTGCAGCTAACTACACCAAAGACTGATGTATTGGGTTAACAAATGCACAGAAACCCCCAAATATGTATTATCTTGAATGTATATAGCCTTAAACTACATTTTTAATCCAGACATAAATCATTGCCTCCTAAAATAATTCTTTGATTAATATCTTAAAAAAAACTGCATATACTTTTAGTGGGGAAGACATAGGTTGTATACCTACCCCCCACCCTTGCAATTTAATTCTTTGAGACAAATATATTTACATTGCTGGACTGTATCAATAGTTGTTTTGTAAATCATTTAGATTTGTCAAGATTTTCGCCACTGGAAGGGATTATACACTAGAAAACTGTAATACAGCAAAATCACAGGAATTAGCCATCAGACTAGCTAGAAACATATTGGTAAATTATGGGATGCAGTAATAAGTAATTAACTTGGTAATTTTAAACTGCAATTAGTATTTATCGAAGTCCATGTGTGTAATGATTGCTGTTTTTTTAACCCAGGACTTCACAAAGTTGCATTGCAGTGGGGGGATTTATCATGTCAGGTTCACTAGTCAAGCAAGCAATTGCAGTGTATGAGCTGTGTCACATACAGAAGACACGTGGCACGCCTCATTGCTGGCATGCTACATTTAATCACATGATGCAGAAATGCTAAAAAGAAATTACAGCTCCCCATAGTAAAATTCCACCTCCCTCTATTCATTTCTATGAGATTTGAAGAGGCATATACTGTATATCTAATAATGAACTCTGTCTTCTGCCTATTGATAAATATGCCTCTAAAAATCCCATAGAAATGAATAGAGAGCAGCGGGATTTCACACTTTTGATAAACCTGCCCCATAGTGTGTCTAAAATACCTGGCAAATTTCTTTTTCTTTTTATCTACAGCAATTTTTAGCTCCAATTTATGGAATTAGCAGGTCATAAACAAAATATACGAAACAAAAATATGTGTGCTTTACTTGCTAAGCTTAGATATGACTGGGTAACTAGAAGTGCCCTTTCAGATAAAGTTTTTATACTCATCCAGGCTCAGGGGCCAATTTATTAATGCTTGAGACTACAGGCTTGAGCATTCAAGTACTAAAATCAAGCATGGTTTCTGCATCCGGATATCTCCGATTGCTGCTGATCATTTTTTGTTCTCTCAAGTGGGGTTTTCAGTATTATTCAATGATTTTATTTATTATTTTAAAGTTACTTCAATTAGTGCATTGAAGAATGTTCTTCTGAAGAATTATAAAACTTTGAATACAATTTATTTTGGCAAATCTTAAATAAGATTAGAATTCTAGGTAAGATCTATTTATCTGGATATTGCCTGATCTAAACGAGGTGTACAACTCCTTAGTGCTGTCGTGCTCAGCTGCTAAGTGGCCTTTTTCTATTTAGTTAAGTCTGTAATGTTGCACACAAGAAAAATGATTTCTTCATTACACACACATTACTGTGTGCAAATTAAAGGAAATGTATATACTTCCAAAGAATAATTTTAGACTTAATTGCTTTTTAATAATGCGCCCATCAAAGGTGCTACTACATTTATAGAAGCACTGCTTAGTTTAAAGACGACAATGAACATGTGTTGTTTGTGTGCGTGTGTATCTAAGTGTATGCGTTAGACAATTTCCTAATAGATTGGGCTGAAACAAAAAAATCAAACAGCAACAGAAGAAAAGACAAATACTGGCATACAGCTTCAAATACTTTGTTTTATTAACAATAGGAATAGTGGACCATTTGTGCAATAGAAAAGCAATGTAAATTTGTATGCAGAGATGTTTCCCATGGTATTATTATGTGTCTTTGTAACAATGCTGAAATGTGTTCTCATGTCTTCTTTATTCTGTCCTGATTTATGGCAATGAAAAAGGGAGGGGTTAGCTGCTTAACTAGTGGGCAGAGGTCAACATAAAGTTTGTGAATGTTCTCCAGGGGTTCTTGCATTAGACTTGGGGAGGAATATATATATATATATATATATATATATATATATTATAGTACAAACACCTGCACTCTGTCCACTTTTTTCTCCAGGCCGGGTGCTCGGTCAAAGTCTTTATACTTGCATAGAATGGACCAGCACACCGTTTTCTTCAATCAAACGTGTTTATTCAATACACACTGTGCATCCAACGTTTCGGCCCGCATCCGGGCCTTTATCAAGGATAAATGATAAAGGCCCGGATGCGGGCCGAAACGTTGGATGCACAGTGTGTATTGAATAAACACGTTTGATTGAAGAAAACGGTGTGCTGGTCCATTCTATGCATATATATATATATATATATTATTTTTTTAAGGATAACTTCTTGTCCTCTCTTTTTCTGCTAACTTTTTCCTCCATTCATTCTCAACTTTTCCTGTCTTCTTGTTTGTTACTGTTCTTCCCCCCAATATTTTCAACCTTTCAGTTATGGCATAAACTGAAGCAATATTTTAATCCTTCAAATCATCCCTTAAAGTGATACCGACACAAAAAAAATGATTATTCAAAATATTAGGGGCCGATTCACTAAGGGTCGAATATCGAGGGTTAATTAACCCTCGATATTCAACTAGGAACTAAAATCCTTCGAAGTCGAAGGATTTAGCGCAGATAGTTCGATCAAACGATCGAAGGATAATTCCTTCGATCGAACGATTAAATCCTTTGAATCGAACGATTCGAAGGATTTAAATCCAACGATCGAAGGAATACCCTTGATCAAAAAAAGTTAGCCAAGCCTATGGGGACCTTCCCCATAGGCTAACATTGACTGCGGTAGCTTTTAGATGGCGAACTAGGGGGTCGAAGTTTTTTTTAAAGAGACAGTACTTCGTTCGACTATTAGACCATTCGATAGTCGAAGGACTATCGAATGGTCTAATAGTCGAACGATTTTTACTTTGAATCCTTCGATAGTCGTAGTCGAAGGTCAAAGTAGCCCATTCGATGGTTGAAGTAGCCCAAAAAAAACTTCGAAATTCGAAGTTTTTTAACTTCGAATCCTTTACTCGAAGTTAGTAAATCGGCCCCCCAATGTACATCAAAAACTTTTATGGCAAAATTATAAATAGTATGCAAAGACAATATTATAATAGATGAAAAGAAGATTTTATTTCAGGTGTCAGTATATCTTTAAAAAACAAAAAAAGAAAGTGGTATAAATATAATAATAATAATAACAATAATAATAATAAACTAAATCAGTGCTGTCTGTGGTATCGAGGGCTGGGATTTTTCTGCCCTACATGATAGAGGACTGATAATGGAAGCCAGTGTCGACCAGTCCCTGTTTTTAAACCACACCCAAGAGCAGTGATGAGTGAATAAATTCGGCAGTCGCAAATTCCCGGCAAATTTCTGCAAATAAATTCATGAAACTGTGTCGAAAATTCGCTGGTGAATAATCTGCCGCGTCAAAAAAATTTGGGTGCACTTCAGAATAGTCGTGTGCATAAAAACTGATGCGCGCGTCAAAATTAGGGATGCACTGAATCCAGGATTCGGTTCGGGATTTGGCCAGGATTCGGCCTTTTTCAGCAGGATTTAGTCTCGTCCGAATCCTTCTGCCCGGTCGAACCGATTCCGAATCCTAATTTGAATATGCAAAAAAGAGTCCTGCCCTTATGCATTTGGACAATATATGCATGTGTGTCAAAATTGACGTGCATCAAAATAATTTTGGCGGCCATTGACTTCAATGTGTTTCAAAATTTTTTTGCTGTTTTGTGAATTTAGGGGTAAATTCGAGAATTTTTCGGGACAAATTTGCCCATCACTAATCAAGAGTACTTTCACATGTTAGAAAGTTGTATATTTTCCTTTACCCTATACATACTACTATCATTTACACCATTATCTTACATCACATCAAACATGACATAATGCATGAAAGCCAATGTTTACAATTCAGACAGTGAAAATCATGGTGTAAAAAAATTTTTCAAGTGACTTTTTGTGCTGGAATTTTAGAGGGGGCTTTCAGAACCCCTAAAATGATTATTAGAAAGAAAGTGTCATGTTGTTGTGTAATGAAAATTAGTGCTGGCATTGAGACAAATTGTTCGGGGTAACCTTATTTGCAGTTATTGACGAATGGAAACTCTCACCACCAGCTACAATACTATGGATCAACCCAAGAAGATCATTGGGATTCGCCCATAAGTTTTCATGTGATAAGCAATAAAGCAACGGCAGCCCCAGATCTGCTCCCTGTCCCAATCTGTTGTTCCTGCCCCCGAGCTTCCTCTCCAGCCCAATCACAGCAAAAAACAGGTACGCAATCATGAAGGGGGCTGAAGGTGGGTTGCAGCTGTGGCTGGGGGCCCGGAGTGGCTTTGTGGCAGTCCGACCTTAAGTAATGGTTTATTATTGATTTGAATTTGACTGACAGAATCCTTTAAAAACTGAAATCTATCAGAGGACTTATAGTTTAAAGAATAACCATAGGTTACAGATTTTGAGGCTATTCTTTTATGCTGGTAATGTGCAACAAGAATGAGGTGAAATGTGCAGTTGTACATTGCTTTCCTTTTCTTGTTTTGCTTTTTAATGAGCACCATGAGGAACTGTTATTGGGAATGCTATTGTAGAATGTTTCTGTAACTACAGTTAGTAAATTAATACACATACATGGGAGGGTCCTGGAGATTGAGGTAATATATGTAATATAATTACACCACCAAAGAGCTTGTCTGAGAACTTATTTCAAGTATTAGCTCTGTAGCCTGGTGTACATAGAGAAGGCAGGATTGTAACTGGCTGAGCTGATTGTGTGTGTTGTTGGCACTAGAGAGCTAAGTAGAACCTAATCAGATATATGTAAGATCTCCTCTATAGTATTGCTAGACTACAGCTCCCAGCTTGTTTTTAGCCGTGTAGAAGAATGTTGCAGTCCAGCAACATTTGGAGGGATTTCCTTTAATTTATGCAGGCTGTATTTATAGTAATGATACAATTATTATTATTTTCAAATTTAGCACATTCTGATCATGGCCCATGGTGTACAATGAGTGCAATCTTATTCCAGAAATATGTGTTAACTTGAAACTGTTTTGCTGGTGGCAAGTGAACTCGTTCTCTCAGATGTGCTATCAAAGACACAGCAAGAAGTGATTAGGCCAAATAGGATTACTTTTTTTCTAGGGAACATGCTGTATCAGATGCCTTTAAGGCTAGAGAATTCAAGCTTTAGTGAACCTGCAATGCCAAAAATAACTTCATCCACATATCAGCTCAAATGTAGAATGTTGAAGTTCAGCAATGGCTGGGTACTGTCTGTCCCTGTACTTCAGTGTAATACCTTCCATGTCACTAAGGATGTACGTTGCACAGTGGTTTTTATTTCCACCAACGACACCAATTCAATGAAAGATCATATGTGGTCACCTATAACTAAAAGCAAACATAAATGGGCAGAAAATATTGCCTTTTTTGTCAAGCCTAGATCTTTATATCCCATCATTCAGTACAATAACAAAAGCATTTCTTTAAACAAGGAGTGTGAACTTTGACCGACAGATCACTGCTATAGTATTTATTATTAATAACACCTTGTAAATGGAGATGGAGAAACTGTATTGCTTCCCGTGCGAACCACCAACATTATTTCTCGCACTGTTCTTAAGAGGAAATCCTAAGCAGTGGTAAGATGTTAAAAAGATGAAGAGCTTGCTTCCCTAGACCACACTTGTATTGAATGGCAACACAAATCTATTTTAACGAAAATGCAGATTGCGTGCTAAAGAATATTTAAAGTTTTAGACGAACGATCTTGCTAAGCTGCTTCAAAAATCCCCTTAGAGTGAAAAATGCTTCCCTTAGTCATGGTTGCAGAAAAATGGAGATAGCTTTTGTATACTTTTACTTTTTATAGCCATTAATGTTGCAGTAAATCTTCTATTATAGTATACAGTCTACATCATTGCTCCTTCTTTTGCCTTTGGACAGAAAAGAAATTACTGGCTTCCATCAGCGTTATTGGCAATCCCCATATTCTGACATCTGTTCCTTTCTAAACATTTTACCAACCTTGATGAAATATATTTTAGTGAGAGAAGCTGACTTAGAGGAAAAAAAAATCTGAATGATAAAAAATAACATTGATTAAACACCAGAAGTAATTTGCTTCTGAATCTTAGTGTTTTGAAGGCGGCTGCAATTTCTTTTAGAAAAATTAGCTATCTTCTGCAAATCTTAATCATGTTTATGCTTCAGACTAGGCTAAATATACAGCTTATCAAAAATAAAAATGCATTATATGTGTTTTAGTCAGTTCAGGACATTTAAATGCACATTAGTCATACTTGTTAAGTACTAGTAACTAATATTTTTTCTTCCATTAACTGGCAGACAAAATGCATGCAGTTATTGGTGCAATACTAGTATTGCAGTGGATTGAAAACAGGATATTTTTTTTTTTTTGACCTACAGCAACCCCTTTAGCTTTATATATTCACCTGGGTGTAGCATGTTTGACTGGAGTAGACTCAACATGGACTTCACACTGAAGTAAAGGGACAGACATTCAGCTACAAGGAAGAAATAGGCTCAGTTGACTAAGATAGGTTACCCATCTGGTCAAATCAGGTCTTTACCTTAATTTATTTCTTGTAGCGGATTCTTAAAAACTAACTGCACATCTGCAATTTTGCACCTATGTTAGTAAATTAACCCTAAACGCGAAGGCTCATAAAATGATGATTTTCTCTAACCATAAACAGCATTTTTCAAAATAAAAACAGCATTGCTTTAGAGATTATTTGCATAAACATTGCTTGATTTTGGTTCCTATCAATGGACATCATATGGAATCTAGTAACTCTAATTTATAATAAAGTCTGTTTCATGATAACAATGTTATATTCCGAAAACAACAAACTCAATTATTTTTCATGTTATTATAAAGAAAAACATAATCTACATTAGTCTATTTTAATTTGCTGATAACATAGGGGACATGGCCTAATGCCACATACCAACAATATCTATGGTTTATTCAATGTATCATTTGCAAGGTTGCATCTAATCTTTGAAGGAAATTCTATTTCTTCTTTGTTTAGTTAAAATATATTAAAATGTCATGCTATCAGATGTTATTGTGTCATTTTCTGTCAATGTCTCTTTTCAGGGATCAATGCTGTCTCTTCTTAGGGAAGGACTGCTTCAAGGCTCTGAACTTTTCACTATTAATATTTTTTTTGCCTCTGTAGAGCAGACCTGTGCAAGGGTGAGGCTCACTTGAAAAGCCATTTTTTTTCTGCTCATCCAAACTATCATTATCCCCAAATGAAATTGATTAGACTGATGTATGTTAACTATTCAATAATTACCCTACTTAAAGGGATTCTGTCATGATTTTTATGGTGTAGTTTTCATTCCTAAATGACACTGCTTACACTGCAAATAATTCACCCTACAATATAAGATTCCATACCTAACCTAACAAGTGTATTTTTTTAGTTGTAATATTGGTGTGTAGGCAGCCATCTCAGGTCATTTTGCCTGGTCATGTTCTTCCATAAAGAGCCATCACTTTAGGATTGAACTGCTTTCTGACAGGTGGATGTTTCTCCTACTCAATGTAACTGAATGGAGTCGCAGTGGGACATGGGTTTTTACTATTGAGTGCTGTTCTTATATCTACCAGGGAGCTGTTATCATGTGTTAGGGAGTTGTTATCTGGTTACCTTCCCATTGTTCTGCTAATGGGCTTCTAGGGGGGGGGAAGTGACGGTGATATCACTCTAACTTGCAGTGCAGCAGTAAAGAGTGACTGAAGTTTATCAGAGCACACGTCACATGACCGGGGGCACCTTGTTAAACTTACAATATGTCAAGTCCCATGTCAGATTTCAAAATTAAAAATAAAAAAATCTGTTCGCTCTTTTGAAAAACAAATTTCATTGCAGAATTCTGCTGGAGCAGTGCTATTAACTGATGCATTTTGAAAAAAAAATGTTTTCCTGTGACAGTATCCCTTTAATGTTTGCCATTATTATTTATAATGTTCCAATATATCCTGCAGTACTGTAAATGGCATTAGGCAAACTTAACTTTAACTAAATAATGGTGCCAGTAAAAAACAATAAAACGTCCTAACTGCAAAAGCTCAAAGAGAAACAAGTATATAATCCCTACAATGTTTATTCAGATAGGGTAACATATAGACCCACTGTATTGTAAAAATGGCTCAGCCACAGTAAATAGTATAGATTTGTCATTGTGCAACATGAAAGTTGAAAGAGGAAGGAGTTGGTGGGGCACATCTGATTGACAGTTTGGAATGAGAGTTTTGGGCCTTCCTGATAAGATACATTGTTAGTCAAGTTTTACAATATTTAAGGATGATGGGGGCATTATAAAATGTAGGATAAGATTGCTACTGTAAGCTTTATTACATTATAACAGAATTAACTGGGAGTGGCAGTGGAAGAAAATGTTGAGGTATCACTTGGTAAAATGATGCAACAGTCCATATATTATCTAAAAACCAGAATGTAATATTTTAAATTTATAACATCATCACTTTATGTGCATACTCACAGAGAGATGTTTAATAATATACAATATACTGTAGTTTTTAAGTGCTTGAAATATACCTACACCTCCTTTGAGGCAGTGCCCTGTGCTTTACATGTCTGTCTGACTTTTTAGATTGCCAAAAGGAAGATGCAGGAGGTACATTTGGGGTGTATGTATTAACTATTGAAGATAGAGAAGGGTAAGATTAAAGGTGGTTCTATGGCTGGATACACAATATACTGAATCATGAATGGTATGGGAAAGTTAGCATACTGAGTGACACAATGAAGTGGCAAAATAGGATCTGATGTGAGGCTGAGAGCACATGTATATTTTTTATTCATATAGCACTACTTATATACACAGTGCTGAACAGTAGAACAATACATTAATAGAACAAATGGGTCAAGAAAAGTGACTGGAGATCTCTTGTCCACTGGAGTTTGTGGCAGTGAGGTAGCAGGATAAGGCTGCACTTATGATCATCTCCTAGTGCTGAATGAATAAAACTGCAACATAGAGAGAGAGATGGCAAAAGAGTATACTAACTGCATGCCATTTTTCTTATCTGGTCTGGTGGAAAGCTGGCATATGAGAGGACAGGACAATAAACATTTTTATTGGTACCTGAGTCAGGTGCCAGTAAGATACAGTCTAGTTTTTTGTTTTATAAAGTGTCAGATAAAAAAAAGCAAGAGAAGCGCCAGCATGGATAATTAGACATTATGGTTAGATCATCATTGTTCTGTGTGTTTATGGAAGAGAGCATGAAGCATGATGCTGTGAACAAGATGGTTTGTTAAGCAGGGTTATAGCAGTTAATAAAATGAAACCCAACTATTGTGAGCAAAATGCAAACTGTTAAATAAGATACAGGTTTAATTTAACATACAGGCCAGCTAGGATAGAGCAGTTGCCAAAAATCCCTTTTATAATTGATGCATTTCAAACAGTTACTTTTAGGTGGGTGTGTTGCCACTGCCATCCAGCAGAAAACACTTTGGCACACTTTTTGTTCACTTTATTTCACTTCTAAGTAAAGTTCCTTAATCACTGCCCTACTTCTAGCCAGGACCTGTGGTTGCATGGGGCTCATTACTGACCCTTATTTACCAAAAGGGGACTGATACCTTTCCTGACTCTTATGTTCCCTCTTGTTTTCCAAAGAAGGCATTATAATAATAAAAAAAAATCATTTTCAATCAATAATAAAATGTTATTGTGCAGTGTTGCTTCAAGAATACATCTCAAATGTTGTTGGACTTCAGATCCCATCATGCTTTGACCTTTGATGATATGCTGCAAAATGTTGAGGGTTCTAGTCCAGTAACATGTGGGTGAAACAATACTTCTATGGAAGGTGTATATCCTCTTTAAGCATCATCAATGTCAGGCTCTGTGGTTTGGATCTGCAGCTATTATGCTACCATTGCCTCAAAAACTGGTGCCCAGTTTAGTTGTTTAGTGAATATAGTAAAGTATTTCTGCTTGTACACAGCTTGACTAAGAGTCTGTAACAGAATACACTGCATACCAGCCATCAAATGTAGAATCTATGTAGCCTGGAATGAATCTCACTGCCACTCGCCATAATATCTATGTTTCCACATTCAATCGCAGGCAGTGTAAAAACATTGTTGAATTAACTTTTCTATAGTATTAGGCAGAACACTTTTCTATGTCAGAAAGGAAAAGAATGCTAAGTACTCTGCGGGGCTTTAAAGATATCACTAATCAGTTTTGATGGGAAATTCATTACTGTGCAGGCATGTCATGGCTACTACTTAGGCTTGCTTAGCTTCTTAATTATTGGTGACCCCAGAGTTCCCCACAAAAGTAATTTCTACATTAGCGCTCAACTTTGGTTAGTGTTACTTTTATCCATCCTAATCTTCTGAGTCTTTCTTGTAGAAAGTACAGGTGTGGCTAGTCTTCTCATAATCATTCTAGGCTGATATGCCATAGAAGAGAAAAGCATCACAGGAAATTGAACTTTTTTTAATGAAACACCAACCACAAGAATTTGTGATTTTTGCAATTCATCTTGACTCACAATAATGATCTGGAACCAAGGCAACAAGTTAGCTAATCTCTAATCCAGTTTCCTGTTGTGTCTTTTGTTTCTAAAAACATTTCTCTGAAATATGACTTATTGCCACTCAATTACACTATTGTGTAATTAAAGTTTATTTTCTTGGCAAACATGATAAAATAGGATTTGGAATATTTTTTTCGGATGACAGGTCCCTTTTAATTTGGAAATGAGTTATACAATGTGTTATTCTTCTTTGTTTTTTTTAGAACAATGTTTCTTTAAGTGCAACTACAGTCATTTTTCTCCAGTAGTTAACTTTTCCGTACAGACCTATGGTGGGATATCTATTGGGCAGGTTAGAAGAAGGTTAGAAGGTGGCCTAAATTATAATTGAATTATGATGAATGCTTTGTCCGTATTTGACCTGTGTTCCACAGTTTATTCCTGCATTATTATGCCATGTATGGGATGCAACAAGAAAAGCAGGGTTGTCCGGCACTCAGAGGAATCCATAGGGCCAAAAGTACAAGTTAAAAAATGTTGTCTTTATTAGTCAAAGTTTAAAAATATATTCTAACATCTCCATGGGCATTACACGTTTTGTACCCCAAAGGTACTTAATCATGGGCTCATGATTAAGCCCATGATGAAGTACCTTTGGGGTACGAAACGCGTAAGGCCCATGGAGATATTACAATATATTTTTAAACTTTAAACTTCCTCTGAGTGCCGGACAACCCTGCTTTTCTAGGTGTCTATCCTGGTTTGCCTGAAACTGGGGGTCTGGGGCTGGAGTACCTGGACCACATGATCTACTTGGTGAGATATTTACATTAACTTTCTGGAGCAACTTTTTTTTTTACTTTGTTGTAATTTATGAATGGCACGCACGCAGCAATGTAAGCCCATGTGTTGTATTACAAAAATACAGTAAATGAAGTCTAGACCTCTTATGTACCAGAAAAATAACAGAACACTTGTAAAGTGTGTGGTATTATTATAAAAAGTGGGTAATTATGAAATCACTGTATCCCTTTAAATATGTTCCTACTCAAATAAAGCCCTAGCTGAATAACCCCTGCAACTTCAGTGGTGACCTGAATGAAGTATCTCGCAATTCTGTCTGTTCTTTGTAAGTTCTTTATTCAAAGAACTTTTGTTCGAAAACTGCAAAGCACAGAGGGGTTAACAGTGTACAAAGGGAGTCAGTTTTATAAACGATCGACAGTATTAAGAGCTGAGCAGGGTATTAATATAAACATTCCCAATGCAACATCTCTGAGCAGTGAAATATTCACTCACTGCTCATGACTCGTAGAAGCCTGAATTATAAAGTAATGAATAGGGTGGAACTCCATGCCTCCATTCGCATTCATTTTTCATATTTCCAGTACATTTTTTTTGTAGATGATAGTACTAGAAGCGTGTTGGTTTTGTAGAAATGCAGAATGGTTTTGGGTTGCATTGGTCATAAAAAGCAGACAATAAAGCCATTGTACAGTGCAGTGGCAAATCCCTTGTGCTTTATAAATACACAATAATTATATTAATCATTTTTTAAAACCTTTTGGAGATATTTTCTGCTACACACATTACTCAGGCAATTGTTCTTATCCTTAGTCTATGGATTCTATTCTGGGACTTTTTTTAATAAGGTATTCAACATGTATAACACTCCTTAGGAATCTGCAAGATTATTAGTTCTTTAAGAAGTCACAATGAATATTGTCTTTTAGACTAGGGCAAATGCAAACCGCTGTTACAAAACACTTTCCTGTCATAAAAAACAAAAAATGGGGCTTATCACATGCTGCTGCAGTGAGTGCTAACTAGGCTCTGAAATGTGAACCTGAATGCAAATTGCAATCCGTGATGAATGATTCTGACAATTTTTTCCCACACTGGAACACTTAAAAAGTGGGGATGCACCAAATCAACTATTTTAGGATTCGGCCAAATCCGAATCCTTTGTAAAAGATTCAGCCGAATACCAAACCAATTCCAAACCCTAATTTGCATATGCAAATTAAGAAATCAAGGAGGGAAATAAGATGCATGGTTAAAACATTTTTGACTTCCTTGTTTTTGGGATAGTGTATTTGATCACATGTACCAAGTGCGGTAAGCAATATATAGGCTGTACCATCAGGTCACTGAAGGAGCGTATTAGGGAACATATCAATCAGATAAGTAATGCCAAACTAAGCAGTAAAACCAATGTCACCAGACACTTTCAGGAATGCAATAACAGCAATTTACAATACTTTTCAATTCAAGGAATAGAACAAATTAAGACAGGTATTAGGGGGGGAGATCTTTTGACGAAATTGAAGAAAAGAGAAGTATATTGGATTTTTCACCTACAAACCAGGTTGCCACAAGGCCTCAATTATATTTTTGATGTGACTTGTTATATTTAACATTGTACGTATGAATATGCTTTTTACGTTTTTTGTACATGCCCTGTAACATGGATTATCTAACACGTAGATCATTGTGTCTGTATAAAGCCAGTAGTCCATTGGATGTTATTTGGCAATTGTAACATGTGCCTGTGATTGGTTTTATTGAGGGGAGGGACTATTTGGGCTAGTATTTAAGGAATAAAGAAAGAGAGACTAGTTGGATTCTGCCTATGACTAAGTGCTGGGTAAGCATGAAACGCGTCAGGCGTTAGAGGGTATACTCTTAATGTTTTTTAACTATTGATGTGAATAAAATATATATTTTTTACTAATCAGCATATTTTGGAGAAAAGTTTTTGTTTTTCCTTGTTTTTGTGACAAAAAAGGCACGTGTTTTTTTTATTCGGATTCGGTTCAGCCGGGCACTTGGATTCAACCAAATCTGAATCCTGCTGTAAAAGGCCTGAATTTTGGCCAATTTCTGAACTGAATCCTGGATTTGGTGCCTGATTCAAAATAAATTGTTAAAACTAGAATACATATTTTTTTTATTTGCTAATAATTAACCAAAATATTGAGCCTTTGTAAACTGCCAAATTTATTTTGCTGTGGCACATCAGTGCTGCCATATGGGCAAAGCTGATGGGTGTGTTACCTGCATACATCTTAGAACCCTTTGACTTACAGACTTGAGCCACACAAAATCTCAGCTCAGTAATCTTAAAGGGGAAAATTAATCTGGACGAAGTGCAGTTTATTAATTAAGGTTTGAGTTGTGTTTACACAAAACATTTGAGTATTCAAGGTTATTTTAGAGTCAAAAATCTATTTTTCAGATTTTTTGTGAAAAAAAAATAGAATTTTTTAAGATTTATTATACCCCGACCCTGGAAATAGCTCAAATCCAAAAAAACACCATCTAAAACCTGTTGAGGTCATGTAGAAGTTCATGTTAGAGGTCCCTTGAACATTTAAAAATGTTAATAGCAGAGTTTTTTCGGAGAGTTTCACTTGAAAAATTGTTCCGTTTAAGCTAGATCAATTCTAGTTTTCAGGTCGGTAACCCCGAACTCGCTGACTCGAGTTTTTTATTATATTAGAAACCATTCAAGTTGTGAGTTCATTCGAGTTCATTGAGGTATAAGAAAAATTCAACCTTAGATAAATAACCCCCTTAACATCTCATTGCTATGCATAGAAGATAAAGGGGCAGTCATTTTAAAGATGCTGAACAGTTTTATTTTAAAATGTACTATATTTTCTTATTGATCTCTGCAAGTACACAGACGTACATCCACTTGTTTAGGAGAAGACATGCCCATCTTTCTGCACAAGCAACTCTCCTATTGCCAAGTCCCACCTTCACATCTATATGTTGTTATCATTAAAGTACTGAACCCCAGTATCCAGCAAGTGCCTAACAAGGAGAACTGAGAGTAATACAAACACCATTAACAGGGTTATGTTATAGCATATAGCTATAATGTTATCTATGTCATATTACTATCCACATCCTAGCAAAAATCCTTTTTGTTCTTTACATAGAGTCAGCTTTTGCAATGATAGGGCCTGACCCCCTTAGTAAAACATGTCTAAAACAGGTGCCTTTGTTGAAAAAATGTCTCTGTTGCCATCTTTTTTTCACTATTAACTACTTAGATATTGCAGCAACGGTATGGGAGATTATAAGGACAAACCTCCGTATGTAGTACAAATATAGCTTTAACTGATCTATTCCTGAGCTCATTTCCCAAGTGGTTATTTTTTCTTTTTATAAAAAGTCAGATTCTAGTTGCATTTTATCTTTTACTTTCTCTTATTTTTCTGTATTGTGATTTTTTTTTAGCAAAGCTGTATATTTTTGCCTGAAGCTTCTTTTTTTTACCATTGAATTCTCGGATTTTTCACCAAAGCATTTTGCAAGGTAAAAAAACCAAAATTTGTATCTAGTTTTAAATTTGCTCCTGGTTTGCCTAAATTAAATAGTTTAAACAATTTCATCAATATCAAATAATAAGACATGGTTTGCACCAGGTGAAATTTCTTATAATGCTCATTTATGAGAAAAACAAAATTGTAGGAAAGATTTTTACAGGGAGCAATAACAGAGAAGGCACTAAAATGTTCAAGGTGTGCCATCCCTAGACCCTCAGCTAGAGAACAACTATCCAAGTAACATAAAGGAGAAGGAAAGCTACAGAGGCATTTTATTGCCAATAGATTAGCTGCAATAGTGCAAGTCAGAATGCTATATTTATTCTGTAGAATGTTTTACCAACAGCTCTAGAAGCTCTCTGTTTGTTTAGGATAGCAGCTGCAGTATTAATGTGGTGTGACATCACTTCCTGCGTGAGTCTCTCCCTGATTACAGTAAAGAAGGGGGGAAGAGGCGCAAACTGAGCATGCTCAAGCCCGGGGCAAGGAGGTTTAAGCTGAAGGCAGGAAGTCTGATACAGAAGCCCATGTGTACACAATAGAAGGAAAGCAATTCTGTGTTTATTTTGACAGAGGACTCAGAGCAGCACTACTTTGAGGGTTTACTGATATATTTAGGTGGACTTTTCTGATAAGGCTTACTTAGTTTTAACCTTTCCTTCTTCTTTAATGTCTTTTCACGTGAATTGCGCAAGGTGGGCACTCATGCAAACCACATACCGGACAGATGGATAAAGCAGGTAAACGGAACCATCACTGAATTAGCCTTAAATGTTTTGTGCTACATGCACTTCAACATTGGCTCCTAATAATATCCTCCACTTGTAGATCATACTATGTAAAGCTATTATTAGTATTTATAGCTAAACACCTAAAATGATAGGTCACCTGACCAATGAATTTAAAAGAGAACTAAAGATATAATCACTGCAGCATCTTCTTCCACTTCTTTTATTAGGGCTCCAGATAAGCGATTGTAATCACTGGGGACTGCCTAAAAGTTTGGCACCACCCAGTGATTGTACCTTTAGTTCTCCTTTAAGGTTACCAAGGCATACTGTAGCTTGAAATTGTAATAACTTCATGATTATTGTTGGCTATCCTTAAGTTCATCAGCATTTGTGCTTTCCAGTCACTGACCCTTCCTTCAGTTTTTCTGGTATTATAACTTAAAACACATCAGCAATAGTTAATGGCATTTGTTCATTTCTGCATGGGTTGGGTGTTTAGTTGTCACCATGCTTTGGGAGAAAGTGTCACTACATCTATAAAAAATGTTTCATACTAAATTTTTGACCCACCATAAACTCACAGTTAATGATGAAAGTCATAATATCATATCCTAAAAATACTAAAAAATAATAAAATGTATACATTTAGGAGTAAACATCTGCCATTATAAATAATTGTATTTCTCTGGATGCAACCTATCCTTAACAAGCTTATACACCAACTGATTTTTTTTTTTATCCATTTGGGAACTCTTAATTACAAATAGTCATGAGTAACATGGCATTCATAGCTCATTTTAGAACTAACAAAGATACTCATTGTTTCCTCTTTCCATATAAAGTATTTAACGATCATGCCATAGTTCTTATTGTGCTTGCGTGGGATCTGACATGCTTAAGATTATTATTAAGGAAATAATATGGTTTATGGCTCGCTTTTCAACAAAGTCCATGGCCCATTTTCTAGCAGAAGCAAAGTAAAACTGGTTAGGCTTTTGGCCATTACGTTGATGTAAAACAATGTTATTAAAGAACCGTTTAGTGTGTGTAATTTTATTTAAGGTTCTTTTGCACAAAACACTTCGACGATTTTGATTAAAAGTTTCCTTTTTTAAAGCAAAAAAGTATATAGTGTATAGATATACAGTATTCTCCCCATGGCGTTGTGCCAACAAATGAAAGGCCTGTGTTCACTTCTTCTGCAGGAAGATTTCTGGTACTTGCTACTTGGTCCGAGAGCAGCACATGCATCATCTTATAGTGTTTTTTTATTTCGAAATTTGGAGATCTAGAAATACAGAGTTCTTGTAAATTATCAGAATATGCAGTTTTTGTTAAAAGCCATAATATTAAAGAGGGTAAGTGTTGTTCTATGTAATTAAAAGGCAGCATGATTGTAAGAAAATTGTTTGCTAGGATCCAGCTGGATTTCTGTCAAAAGCTCCTAGCAAATTCCACTGCCATGTTTTTTCTTAAAGGCCTTAATGACTGCTTAATTGTCAAGTAAATAATTCCGTTAATTTTTGTTACAGCAAAAAAATGTGGTCTCTGTGAATTCATTTGTATGTTTAATTTCTGTTTTTTTTAAAAAAAATTCACTGTTACTCACCACAGTGGGTGTGTCCGACTCCAACAATCTTTACTTCCACACATACATTTACAACTTTGCCTATAATATCTTCAGCCTCAGAAAATATTTCCCTATCCACCTTAAAACAAAATAGCACACTTTAATGTTATTGCTTTTTCTCTCCTTATTCCTAAATCATCTCCCTAAAATTTATAGAAAAGGAATACCCCCTTTCCAGACTTTATACCCATGTGACCACCACCAACCTAAGTGCAGTCTTTCAAATGAAATGAATACACTAATGCATTAACCTGTCTTGTTGGGAGTGTTATCTTGCACATCATTTATATACATTACATTGTTGTTAAGGTGTGAATGCATACTGGACATCTAAACATAAATAAATTTGCTGTTCATAAATTGGCTACATATTTTTATTTTACAAAGAGCCATTAAGGCTTTCGCATATTTTTTTCTTTTACCTATTTTAGCACATTTATGTATGCATAGGGTTTAAGTCTCATTTATCGCCTATTAAATGAATGTGTATCTTTTACTTTTGTATCTATCATCTATCTATCTATCTATCATCTATCTATCTATCTATCTATCTATCTATCTATCTATCTATAAATATATATATATATATATCACTTTTCCCTTCATTAAACAAAGCATTAAGTAACAATAAAACACACCATTTGATGTGTCTGCCTCTTAAAGGAAGCTAAATCAAAATGGTGTCTATCACCAAAAATCATTACAGCTGATGATAAGTAACAAATACAATTTAATTTGCTAAAAATTAAACAGAAAAGTATTCTTGGAACCTATCCTCACAGTATGATTATGTTTATCTTTAATATGTAATGACGGGGGGAAATATATATACATTTTTGCTTTTTTTTTTAAAAAGGGATCATTTTCAAAATACTTTTCACTATTGTGGTGCCCCCAATTGCCTCTTGATTTTTTAAACTACTATAACATTATACAAAATTATAGTAGTGCAAACGAATAGGGTTTACAAGGGATCAACTATTTGTTTAGTTCTTTAGTTATAGCATTTTATTTATTGTTTTTATTTCTATGGAGCACATTTGATATTAGACAAAAGCAGGGCTCGGGCATTTTAGTGTGAGTGTTTTCTTGAATCATTTTTTTTCAAAATCAAATATTCAAACAAATGAAAAACTTGGTTAAAATCTGACATTTAAATATTCGTTACTGTTACCCTGCACTTGTATTCATGTTTTTATTTGAAACGCTATAATAGAAATTCTATAAATAAGCAGTGTTGCTTTTTATATAGTGGAAGGCAAGGAGCAAATTTGCCGTTTATTTACTCTTTGTCCTCTGCCTTCTACTCTTTTTGAATTGCTGCAGGTCATCACCCACCCCTTAAATACAGCTCTTCTTGGGTTCAGCAGTTCTGTATTCATGAAGGGCGGAGGTGGGGAGGCAAGGTGGAGGTAAGTTGTTTTATAATGACGTAAAACCATACAAGGTGCATCCTATATACCTCCGAGTGCAATATAAATAGATTTTGTGAATGCCATTTAGGTACAGGTAGTCATCTTAGACATAGTCTTTGGTGTATGTAAACTGTAAAAATCATATACTGTAGTAAATGATATCTTATATTAACTGTCTCTTTACAACAGGTATATATAACTTTATTATGAGCATGCATTTTAGGAGCAAACCTTTTGTTCCACCTGCCAGTTCATTTCAGGGTTAACTGTTGGCTGAAAGGCTCAGCAGTTAATATCCCCCATGATGTCACAATAGTTTGAATTTTTTTTTAACGGCATTCATTGAAATATGTTTTTGGCTTTTGTCATCTTGTTAATTGATATTAATATAAATATATATTTATATAAATATAAATGTGCCTCATAACTGATTTGATAACTGGTTCCTTTATAAAGATCTATTGCTCTATTTCACTTTTTTCCTACCTACATGAGAAGGATCTGAAAGACTAATTTAATCATAAAGTGTTTGCTTTTTAGTTTTTTCCCTTTTCTTTTTTTTTTTGCTCTGTGACCCCAGAAATCTCTTTAGCAAGCCGTGGTTCAGTAAACTGGCACACAGCAGCCGCTCTTTGAGGGGAAAATTGTAAAACAGATGGACGCTTTACATTTTTGTTTAGTTTTTAAGTGCAGTTTTTATAACATCGTTAAAAATCATCCTGATGCATCATAGTGTTTATACTTATGAGCTTTGTAGAGAATATGTTTACAGTGTGGGGAATGTATTAAGATATTTTATAGTTATGATATTTAGATAATTGGCAAGAAAAACAGATAGTTTGTTGAGATTACAGGGATGTTGGATACTATGAAGTTGCTTGTGAATCTCAATAAATATGTCCAGATCGGTGGAAAGTACAATCACAGTTAAAACAAAACAACACAAGAGGGAATATCTTTTTAGTGAAATCATTTCCTTTTCTTAATCAAAAGATGACAGCCACAGCCTTAGAACTCCCATCTGTAATGTACCATACCAAGGATCTGCACACGCCGTCTTTTTTTTTTTATATGATTGATACATCTACATTGCTTTCCCACATTGATATTCTATTTAAGTTTGTGCCGCATAAATCAGAGTAGTTTACATGGAAGTCAATAAAGTTGGCTGTAAGGGAATAATACTGTATGCAATGTAAGCTGCACTGATATTGTTAAATACCAACAGCTTATCTGAGTGCATCTAGATGTTTGAATGCAGAGGACTTCAGTCAAAGGGTATATTCAAGGCATTTCTAAAAGTGCCAAAAGACTTTAGTAATCAAAAACAATACATTCCTTTGACTTTTGAAATTGTTCCACCAAACCCAAATGAAATAATCTGTGTGTGTGGGCCACAAATGTGCAGAATGCAAACATTTCATAATAAACATGTTTAAATGAATGTCCTTGGCTTGATAGGCTCAAAGATAGTACATGTTGGGTTAATTAATGCTCCCTCGTGAAAATAAACTGCACTTTCAGGCTCAGAACAATAAAAATCGTTACTTACATTTGGATCGGATTTGATGATGGATGAAATGCACTTACACGTGTAAACTTTTAGTTAGCGACTTAGGCTCGGGGCTGCAAATTAACACTCCTCTTTAAAAATAGTTTTCAAACAATCAAAATATTTACATTATGTAGGGTTTTTCTTCAGTCATGCTTGTATTGCTTTGCTATAATACGTTCAACATGTTTTCTCAAGAACAGACATTAAATGGCAGCACATATTAAGGTAGAATAGTGTGTATTTTCTTTAGAGCAAGGTTAACTTTGTCTGTGACTCCTTGCTTGCCAATCAAAAACCAACATGGTCAAAAAAGGTGGTTAGTAAGGAATTAAGACTTTAAAGTATGTAAGTTCAACTTTATTAAGTATTATTGTTTATTCTTTTGTACCATAACTCCTGTGAGTGCCAATACCATGGAGAGAGTGTTTGTAAAAATTTTATACTGCAGCACCCAGGTAATTGACTAGCTGCATGGTGTGCAGCCTGTACCTGCCATTATATATATATATATATATATATATATATATATATATATATATATATATATATATATATATATATATATATATATATATATATGTATATATATATATATATGTGTGTATATATATATATATATATATGTGTGTGTATATATATATATATATATATATTTTTTTTTTTTTGTTTATTTTTATTCATTTTTCTAAGCTGAGCTGTCTGTCTGTGTTATTCCTCCTGGTCCAGTCATTGGGATGTTGCCTGATGCTGGGGTCCTTGAATATAAATTCCACTCTAAGGTTATTTAGCAAAGGTCAAATTTTAGGGGCAGATTTACTAAGGGTTGAAGTAAAATCCTTCGAATTCGAATATCGAATTCGAAGGAATTTACCGCAAATAATAAAAATCGTTCGATCGAATGATAAAATCGAATGATTCAAACAACCACAAAAAACTTAGAAAAGTGCTGGGGAAGGTCCCCATAGGCTAACATTGAACCTCGGTAGGTTTAAAGTGGCAAAGTATGTAGTCAAAGTATTTTTTAAAGAGACAGTTCTTCAACTATCGAATGGTCGAATAGTCGAACGATTTTTACTACGAACCATTTGAATCATTCGATTGAATTCGACTGAATTTGACGCATTCGATGGTACCCAAAGTACCCAAAAAAACACTTTGAAATTCGAATTTATTTTCATTCAAATCCTTCACTCGAGCTTAGTAAATCTGCCCCTTAGAGTTAAACTCGAATCAGCGAGTTTGGGATTAACAACCCAAAAACTTGAATTGATCAAGTTTTCGGTGGGAAAAAACTTGAAACGCTCAAATTGACCAAGTTTCAGGCAAAACCCTCCAAAAAAAACCTCAAACTTCATACAGGATATTAATATCTTCAAATTGTTCAAGGGACCTCTGCCATTGACTCGCGACAGGTTTTAGACGGTATATTTTCAGATTCGGCCTATTTGCAGGGTCGGGGTATAATAAAGCCCTAAAATGTTTAGTTTTAGTTAATCCCGAAAAAATTTAAGCTTTTTTTTTTTTTAAACGAAAAATGGATTTTTAAACATAAAAATTAACTTTAAAACACAGCTTGATTTTTAATAAATCTGCCCCTAACTGTCTTCAGGGACAGTTGCCCCCTTATTATATAGTTGCTACAGAAACAATTGTAAAGCATAAATAGGAAAACTGCAATAAGATTTCTAGAAATAGTGCAGAATTTGTGAAGATGAAGGAAATACCAGGTGAAAAGTTAAATAGCACCAAGCATCACGTTTTTGTCCAAAAATGACCCTCCCCCTCTTATTGTGCCAAGTATTGTTGGTATGGAACAAAAAGACATACACCTGATGTGAGTGCTGTGCTGGCATTCACATATTATATTCACCATATCACAAACTCCTTAGATGTCCCTTACTTATGCTGCAGGGCTCTCTTGTGTGTAGAGCACTGTGCCTTGCACTGGGTACATTTTAAAGGCACAAATGGTGGAAGGTGCAGAGTTCAGGCTGTACTGAGCCCAAGCACTCCTTATTTCTTCCTGAAAGATATAATTTTGCACCCACCAGTGCACATAGCCATTGTGCCCACTCGTGTAAATGATTAATGATCTTTTACATACATACAGTTATGGGACCATGCAGAAGCTTGGGACCTGGGGCTTTCCTCAATTTGGATTTCCATGCCTTACATCTACTAAAAAATCATTTAAACATTCATCAAACCCAATAGGATCGTTTTGCCTACAATAATGATTAATAATATCTTAGTAATGATTAAGTAAAAGTTACTGTTTTATTATTACAGAGATAAATCAAACAGGTTTCCAGATAACAGATCCCATACCAGTAACATAAATTCATCAGCATTTCAGTCAGTTTTGTGACTTGTGATTGTGTGCATTGCTGCACAGTTCATAATAGTCTGCGTAAACAGCAGCTCAGAATAAAAAAAGACACACATCCATCATGTTCAACCTTCCTAACTGCCAGTTTGTCCAGAGGATGAAAAAAAACATACTGAATCACCTTCAATTTTCCTAAGAGAGGTAAAATGTTCTTCCTAGCTTCAAGATGGCAACAAGACCAGTCCCTGGATCAACTTTGACTTAATTTGAGTAATTTGCTAAAAGGCATCAAATACAACCTCTAGTGTTATTTGTAACACCGTTTCATAGCTACACCAAGGGGCTGATTTATTTAGCCACAACTTTTTGAGAATGGGCATAAAAGTCGCGGGAAAAAATGGTTGGTTTTTTTGGGGGGGATTTATTATGCGACAATTCCGAATACAAAAATACTCCAGTTAAAACCTGTTGAAAACATGTAGAAGTCAGTGGCAGGTGTTCCTTTTACAACTGGAAGATCTTTCTTTGATTCATGGTTTCAGAGGTTTTCTGGTGGTTTTGACGCTGACATTTGTGCGACAATACAAAAAAAGTCGTAGTAGTTGTGCGTTTTCAGTTCTGATTTTTTAATACAGTTCATGACATTCTCTAAAATCATGAAAATGAAACTGTTGATAAATAGGCCTCCGCATATATATGTATATTATGATAATCAGTATTCATTATAAAGTAGACTTGTGTATTTCATTCCACTTTTCACACTGTATATTTTTTATATTTGGGCAAAGGAATATGATAACAAGATTTTAATTGTCACAAAGGACTTATACTGGAATCTAAAGCTGCCCCTTGCCATATCCATTGTTTCAGTTGTTTGATCATTCCACTTTGATACAGAGACCGACACAGCTTCTCATTGCAAATAAATATTATCAGCAGGTCATGGCTATTTCCATACTGATAGATGCGTGCAGTGTAATGGGTGCCTATTAAAATACTGAGTGTTTATTTTTCTTGCTAAACAAGAGGAAATTTGCAATCAAAATGCCATCCTGGTATATTGGCAATTTGGAAGTCTGATGGACATTCAACTTTATTGCCATTTCTTTGACTTGTTTAATTAACAACGTCTTCTGACCAAGACTTGTTGCCACTCTCTGTTTTTAAATTACATCTAATGAACATATTTGCATGTTATCAGACACTGCTCTATATCATTTCACATTTCTGCATTTCTGCTTGCATCACCCAAAACAGCTTTTGTGGATTAGTAAGTTGGTGAAATCAAAAATCTCATTTCGCATCTGACATTAATAACTTTCAGGGGGAATGAGCATTGGCATTTATGTCTGGACCAGAATCGAGCCCAATGTCCTTAGAAGCACAAGGGCAGCAGACAAACCTACTAACAAGATAGGAAAATAAATCATGCATAATGCAGAATTTCTACCTTACATGTTAATTAATGTGTGCAATCAATTACTGATGTTACAATATGAGAAAGGAACTGGTGGGGAATGGGTAATAAAAAATACCTATACATTTATCTGCCTTTTTTTTTTTTCTTTCTATTTAAACAAATAGTCTTCAAGCCTGTGAATGCTGTGTTGGGACATGCTCTGAATAACAAGCATCATAAAATCTAATCAGATTTATAAGAGGAATTGATTGTTGTGGCAGGAGGAGAGAGTGGAAAATAAGCTGAAATTTAAGTGTTAATTTTTATGCTAATCCACTGTGGCTTCGTATGAAGCAATTTTGTTCTGTGCCACAAATATAAAATTGTCCCTTGCAGAGAAATGTCAGCTTGCTAGACCTGAAAGCAGTAATTTATTAGGTATGTATCTATTAGTATGTGTCACAGTTGTTAGCAGGCTATACACACAATGGTGCTTCATACTTATCCTGCAAGACGCTCAATGTTTCAGCTCAGTGGCTGGAACGCAGGGCATTAATACATTATCACATACAGGGTGGTCTGTGCCCTGTGGACAAAAGGCTATTTAATACAATTTAATGTCATTCGGAGAAGAAGTGGAAAAATAAAGACAGGGAATAAAATGGCATCTGTGTTTTTCACAGTGCACTGATGCAAATAGACTCAGTTTAAGAGGTATGACATTTCTGCCAAAAAAAAAAAAAAAAACAGAAAAGGATGATGCCGGTTTATATATATATATATTTTTTATATACCCCTCTCTTTGCTGCAATCTTTTTCTAAATGCTATTAAGTGATCGATTTCCAGTGCCACATGATGATGTCATCCATACAGCAGAATGCAGATGACAGCAAAATAGTGGTGACAGTGACCTTGTTTTTTGTGTCTTTGGAAACCTGTCAAATTCACTTCCAGTGTATGGTTTCATAGAATGGCGTTTTTGGACAATATCTAGTTTCTGGGTAGTAAATTAATAGCGTTAAGGTTTCTGATGCAATTCACATATAGGTCAATTACATTCACCAACATCTGCTCTGTCACTTGCATTTGCATACAGCATTCATATGTTAATGATGACTCTTTTTTTTTTTTTCTCAAGTAATATATTAAAAAATACACCCAAGATTTGCATATCGGTTTGGATCGGTATATTAGAAACAATTTATCATCTTCTGCTCCTTGCTATGATTTAAAAAAAAAAAAAAGCACACAATATGTTGAGTGATGTCTGCTATATTTGAGTTCGGCTGTGATTTATACAAGGAGCCCCTTAGTGGGAAAGCTTCTACTCCAAAGCAGCTTAAAGCCTTATAAATCAATAATGACACAGATGGACTGGTGATAATCTATTTAGAATGCCTGATAGCAAATATTGTTGTACAGATGATTAGAGTGGTAACTGTTTTAGCAGCAAGGCTTTCCACCCTTTGTAAATGGTAAGTTTGAATGAAAAAAAAAAAGGTATTGGTGTATTTAGTGGCAGAAAATCTCCTGGTTAGGACTAGATATTAAAATGGAAAACATAGGGAGTGAAACAAAAAAAAAGAAAGAGCCTTTGCAGCTCCTGCCAATATTATACTATCAATCCCTGTTCCTTTAACAAAACAGGGCTGCTTAATGGAATTGTGTCTTCAGGTGTAAATAGCATTAAAAGGCGCTTCTCCGACACCCGCTGCCCTGATATCACACAAGTAGTGAGAAAATAAAGTGGAGGTTGTCAGAAGTGGCAGCTGCTTGGAATCCTGATAAATATAAGCTTTTATTGATCTGATGAAAATGAAAGATCCCAGTGCTATGCAGTATTTAGCTTCTTGTCTACAGCACGTCACCGGTGGCCTTGCTTTGGGATAGATTTTCATTCGCAGACACCGGATTTGATTTCATCTTTAACCTTTTTCGTTGAATTTCCTTGACCTCTGCATATTGCCTCTATTGGGCAAATTTGTTACATTTCACTTTACATCGTCTCATTGTGTGTTTTCCCTTTTGTTATAGGGCAGAGGGACGTCCTGCTAACAAGTCTGTCTGTGCCAAACAAACTGACTAGATTGTCCTTTAACCAAGTATGCAGTTACGCTGTTAAGGTAAGATCTGTGATGCTTCTAACTCGCTTTCCATCCTAAATCAGGAGCTCAGTCCCACTAAGAATCCCGAGCAGCGAGCCTGCCAATGAACAGGTTAAAACTCATTTCATGTTTGGCTCCAAATCCCATAATCTAATTTATTTAGGTATCCAGACCACAGAACATAATGAGGATCCTTTCATAGGCACTGATAATTGATGCCAATCAGCAAGGAACAAAAGATTATTATGTTCTAACCTTCCAGATGAACATATATTTTTATATATTCCTCCCAAGTATAATAAGGGATAAAGTTCTTGCAAAATATCTTTCCCAAGAGTATGCGTACCAACTGTTGTAATCAAAGCTAAAACGTGAAAATATATAATCATTTATCTAAATAAAAACATGGATTTAAAGTCAGAGACTTGAACATCTGTAAAGGAACTATCATATCCTGTTGCATATTTTATTTGCATATTTCGCTAGGAAGCACTTGTGGCTTCTGTGCTTGGGTATAAATTATGGAAAAAGATGCCTGACCACACTTCCCTGTAAAAGACTGCTAACTTTGTATTTAGACACTTAAGGACACAGATGCCAACAATATTTTTTTCTCCCTAGAAATGACTTTTTATTACACGCAGCCTCACAAAAACAAATCAGATGGTGATTAAAAATAGATTCTCTTAAAGCCACAGGCTTAAAAAGTAAATTATCCCAAGGCACAGTTTGTTCTTCAAACCTTGTTTTATTACATCTGTAATTATAAAGGCAATTGGAATATCTAGGAAAAGAGGGCCTTCGATGTGTTTGGACTTACTTTTACACTGCCGCCCTCAAGTGCTCCTGACTCAATGCAGAATTAGTATCAGGGCATAATGTATGTATGTGCACCTCTACCAGGACAGGGCTGGAGGACCTGTGTTAACCCATTCAACTGCAATGAATAGAGCATTTCCGAAAAAATAATATCTCCCCATCCCCATTCACACAAATGAAATATGTTCTTTATTGAAATGAAGCTGAATGATGCTTAAACAAAGCATGAAGCATTGAATGACCTCGAGTATTTGTACACTGTAACCTTAAGGTTTGCTTTTATTGGAGTCAAGAGCTGTAGGCCAAACCATTACGGAATTATTCCCCTTCCACCAAACATTAAACATTTAGCAAGTACTACCTGCAAAATAAAGTTCATACTTCTATTTATTTGCATTTGCTTTATGTTGATATCACATTATACAATTACGTTTACATACTATACTGAAAAGTAAGTGAAAATCAGCAAATAGGCCTGAGGCATGCATGGTGATTATGATCATAGTAAGCATGCAAGAGGTGTAATCATTTAAAGTATCGCATTCTCAGGTCTCATAATTATAGAGCTGCTACTGTAATCATATAACAAATACAACTGCTAATCCAGTAGCATGTAGCTACTGTATTTAGAACAATGAAGAATCTACATCCATACCTCCCAACTGTCCCGTTTTTCTCAGGACAGTCCCGATTTTGACATCGTAGTCCACAGTCAGTGTTTCTTACTGAAATGTCCTGAGTTTCTCATTGATCTCCTGCACCGATGTCAGAAAAAGATACAATGTTTCTGAAATGTAAGAGGCTTTTGTCAGAGAGCCCAAAATACTTTGCACCTGAACTTAGATACATTTGTAACTATTTAAGATAAGCAAAGATACAATTGTAACTATGTAAGATAAGCAAGTCTCTTGAGGAAACTGTGACTTGCAGCTTAAAGGGAACCTGTTGCCAAAAGACCCCCAGTGATAGGCCACCCGCACCCATAGGGAGTTCCTGGTGTGATCAGCCATGTTGGGGCACATGCACATGCATGTGAAGCGGATAATGGATCTTTCTGTAATTTGGATCTTCATTTCTTAAGTCTACTAGAAAATCATGTAAACACTAAATAAACCCAATAGGCTGGTTTTGCCTCCAATAAGGATTAATTATGTCTTAGTTCGGATCAAGTACAAGGTACTGTTTTAGGAAAATGAGAGGAAATGAAATCATTTTTAAAAATTTTGATTATTTGGATAAGCTCAAGTAGTTGAGTAGCTCAAACATTCTCCCCATCAAACCTGTGGATGATAGACAAACAAACAGGCATTTTCTTCTTGATGAATATAGATTGTATAAGCCCAGCACAACTGCATTTCAAGTTTCACTCTTCTAAATAATTGCTGTACATGGACAAAAAAATCTGTGTTTCTCTAAATGCAAATCCAGGTCTGCTTATTAACTGCCAAACATTTCCTTTTAAATCAATGCAGAGTTATCTTATCAAATTTGTAAGACGACAGACTGAAAGATTTGAACCACTCGAGGTGTTAACTTCCCTCATTTATCGTAACAAGGTGCTAACTTCAAAGATTACTTGTGACCATTTAGAATCTCACACTGTAAAATTATGCAAAACAAATGCAAATGAAAATCCCTCACTGATCATGTGGCTAATAAAGGAAAGTACATACCTAACACACCTTTCACTGCCTCAGCATATTCTACGATGAAAACAACGCAGGTAAATACTGTACATTAAACATATATACACATGTTTAGCAATGCAGTCCTATTTGAGCAAGCAATTTCTATGTTTTTACTGATATTATTTTTTCTTTGTAATGAAAATGGAACATTTTAGTTGATGATGACTAAGGTAGACTAAACCCATGCCGGTGGAAAAATCTTATTGGTCTCCTTAATTTTTAAATGTGTTTTATGGTAATGATAATTGTTCCTTAGATCATGCATTAGCCAGCTTTGGAAGTTTAGATATTGCTAAACTACAACTCTCCCCTTAGCTGAGGAAGGAATCTGAAAGTTGTAGTCTTTCAGGCTAGCTCCCCTCTGGGGGGAGAGGAGGGGGCGAAATCAACCTGCTGAAATCCGCAGGCTGATTCTACAGCCCCTACTGTGGGCTTCTTGTTCGCATCCAGAACCATTGTGTCAACTCTGGATTTCGGCGCAAAATGCAAAGTCTCGATTTTCTTTGCTGAAATCTGAGTGTGTTTGCACCTGAGCACTCAAAATGGTTCCAGATGCAAACTGGCCACAGTGGGGACTGAAATCGGCCTGTGGATGTCAGCAGGCCGATTTCAGCCCTCGTGTAGCCCTAGCATTAAGATCTGGTGTGCAAGAAATCTGTGTAGTATAGAACATGCAAGTAGTTGTTCTGTACTTTTCTTATTACTGTACTGTAGTTGTAGTTCATCAACAGCTGGGTACCTATGGTTAAAACAGCAGCGTAAAAACGTTTACATTCAAGTTTGCATAGACACACGTAATTGCGCAAAGTGTCGGATGTTGTCTATTTTGCCCAGATTGATTTGTTATCACACACTGTTTCACACATAATTTGAAAGACTGTCAACACTATTAAACATACAGCATTTTCTGGATATGTGAAACAGAAACGTGTAACAGGTACATGAATACTTGCAGATTGCCCACAGGCCACATTTTTTGTTAAGGGTACCCATGCTATAATAAACAGTACGAGTGAGATGTAAAGAGCTAGTCAGCATGAAGGAAAGCAACAGGGAATTTTAGCAGATGCTACTAATTGTCAAAGTAGTTGTAGGGCTTATTAAATTCTTTTGGGCCAGGAAAGACTGTTGTACTTTTTGTTAATACAAGTGAATCTGAAATGTGGAGGTCTTTCAGAACTCGACTAGTTATGCATAATGTTTTTACCATTAGACTTTATGCATGATATTTTAAATTAGAGTCTTGTGCATAGTTGGAGAAAGTCAGCATTAGTAACTACCAACCTATTCATAACTACAGAGAATGACTTTTTTTGTAATTACAGGTTGTCATTTTTTAATAATTTGGCAACATAATGGGGCAGATTTATCCAGGGTCAAATTGAAAATTTTAATTCAAATTTTCACATTTTTTATGGTCAAAACTGTTGACTAGGGAGTTATCCAAATTCGAACTAAAAATCGTTCGACTATTCGACCATTCGATAGTCGAAGTACTGTCTCTTTAAAAAAAACTTCGACCCCCTAGTTCGCCACCTAAAACCTACCGAGGTGCCATGTTAGCCTATGGGGAAGGTCCCCATAGGCTGTGTAACAATTTTTAGGTCGAAGAAAAATCGTTCGATCTATGGATTAAAATCCTTCAAATCGAACAATTCGAAGGATTTAATTGTTTTTTTTTTTGCGGTAAATCCTTCGACTTCGATATACGAAGTCAAAGGATTTACATTCGACAGTAGAATATTGAGGGTTAATTAACCCTCGATATTCGACCCTAGGTAAATCTGCCCCTTAATTTCCTTTTTGCTCCTTACTTTTAGGTTTAGTCTAAGGCTTAAAAATTCCATTCAATGAAGCTAATATAATTTATATTATATTAAATTTAATGTAGCTACTCCATAACACAATAATGATTAGCAACGGTTGAAATGTTGTGCTCTTTGCTATTTATTTGGCTAAAAGACGTCTTTTACAGATGTCAGTATTGATGCAGCTCCTGTATAATCTTTCAGCAGCCCCTACACCAGAAATAGCTAAGAAAATTAAAACTACACACAAATGAGTGTCCAGTAGAGCTTTTTAAGTGTGCTTACAGTGTGCTGCATTTGTGTGCATACCCATCAGAAGAATATTCTATATTTGGACCAGAGAAGTTGGGTGCATGCTACCAGAATACTGCATCTGTGTGTAATGCACTTGGATGTTGCAAGCTGTTTACCAATGTGTTTGGAGCAGGTGCCGTATTGTTATTTCTGTAGAACAGGCCTTGGGCTGCTACTTGAGCATACAACAACATTTTAAAGTACTGCTAAGTACTCATATATATACAGTTCAAAAAAGGAATATGCCTTCTGCTAGGTCCTTAAAATATCATAATAAAATGGTGAATTCTTTTTATATACAGGTAAGCATATGCATTTGCCCTACTTGCCTGTTATGGCATAAATAAAGTTACAAAGAGAGTGCACAATGAGCAGACTTTTTGCTAACTTATTTACACTTTTGTGCAGAATATGTCCCTAATAGTATGCGCTCAGCTGCTTTTGTCTCATGTCTGTCATGGGGTTTCTCATTTGTTTGGGTCTGCCTAGCATTTTTATACACAGTAGCAAGTTAAAATCCACCATTATCTAAAGCCCACATTACATACCCAATCGTGGTTCATTAGTAGCGCCTAACTATATTTCAAAGGCTAGGCTTCCAACTGTTGCAAACTCCAACTCCCAGTGTTCTGAACAAGCTGTTAACTAGAGGAGCACACATTTGACCTTCCTTCTACGATTCGCTGAAAGTATTCTTCTTAATTTACACTAAATAACAGCCTTTTGATGTGTTTGGGTTAACCAGATGGAAGAATTGGAAAATCAGAAAAGCAGTAAATCAGACTGTTGCCATGCTTCTGGCAGACAATAAAAATATGTAAATGTTTTACAGTAATATCAATCAGTTTGCATCTTGTTATAAAACATATTACCTAATCTCATGGCAAACAATTAGATACAGTCTCCCCAGAAACAGCATTTAGATGAGTATGCAGCCTATGTACCAATTAGTAAATCTCGCTGTTAGTATAATATACAGTATATTGTTTCACCACAGGCATAAAATGTATAAAATGCTTCCACTCTACTTCCTATTCCCAGTGCAGCAGAGGGAGCTAGCTCTTTTA
>NC_054377.1:64763791-64838791 GCF_017654675.1 Xenopus laevis | reverse complement strand
AATATATTTTCTGCGTCCATTATGCTGAAGGGTACAATGTCATTCTTCTGACTTGTCTCAAAATAAAGTAGAGCAGAGAGGGAGATGTTACTGCTAATAGCCTGTTACTGCTTGGCTGGCCAGTAATAGTCTTTAATTATTCTACATTTTGGGCCAGCTTCAATTCCATGAGAAAATGTTATTTTATGGTTATCATGTGAAAAGTCAGGGTGAGATTCAATTGGAGGAGAAAAACTTTTCTCCTAATTTCAGTTATTTTCCCATAAACTTTAATTGAGTTTCCCTGTGATAAACAGAGAGAAAAGTTTTTCTCATTTAATTGCATCTGGCTTTATAGGAATATCTGGAATTGAATTAGGAGAGACTGTAAACATTTCTCATCAAATTGAATCTGTCCCTTTATGGGCAACTGTATCTTTATTAATTCCAAGCACATGGTAAAACTGCACTCATTGGCATGTAAATATTCAGGTTCCCAGTTTTTATCCAGATTCATCACATTAATCCCTGTAATGATTTGGGATGTCCAAAAAGAATACTTAGGATATGTAGAACTCCATTTTTATAACAATTAGGCCCCTCTAGAACAGAGCACTGTGTGTCAGCAGTGACATCTCAGCCAGCTGGATCTGCAATGCGGGTTAAGTCCGATAGTTCCACAAGTACTTTCAAGTTTTCATTTAGTTTTCAGTGCTTCGTTTGATCTTCATCAGAACTATGTTTTGAAGTCCTGCATTAATTGTTAGCTGCTGGTGTTTTGCTTGCGGCAGTGCAACCGTTACTCTAAAAAAAAAAATCCCCAGTTTGATAAATGATGCAAAATAAAAAAGATGTATACGAATAAAATCAAGTTAATTGTTACTTGGCTTATTTTCCAATGTGGCAAATGCAATAGTGTTAAATTAAGAATAATACATAACACTTACAGCCATGCAATGCAAGCTGAATAAAAAGAGCCCTGCTACATCTCTCTGGGTGTAATGAATAGACGGATATGTGATTTATTACTCACCTGAGATAACATTGCTTTATTCACCCGTATCCCACTTTAAGGGGTTATTTACTAAACTCTGAATCTAAAAATCACGAAAAATGTATGATTTTTTTTTTTTTAGAAAATCTGACTTTATTAAACCAGAATTTATTAAACCCCGAGGATGGAAAAGTGTGAATCTGAAAACCCGGCAGCTCAGACCCGTCGAGGTTGCATATAAGTCAATGATGTTTTAATGTGCGCTGGGTTTTGTGCAATACCCCAAAGTTTTCGGGTGTAAATTCTGAGCGGATTTGATCACAGTTTGTAGCAGAGAAATATTGAGATAAATTCGGACTTAAATAACCCCCTTAGTGTGTGGGTTGGTGGATACTTTCACTTTAATATATTAGTTAAAGGGGTTGTTCACCTTATAGTTAACTTTTAATATGACGTAGAGCAGGCATCCCCAACCTTTTGAACCCGTGAGCAACATTCAGGAGTAAAATGAGTTGGGGAGCAACACTTGCATGAAAAATGTTCTTGGGGTGCCAAATAAGTGCTGTGATTGGCTATTTATTAGACCCTATGTGGATTGTCAACCTACATTGAGGCTCTGTTTGGCAGTACACATGGTTTGTATATAACCAAAACTTGCCTCCAAGCCTGGAATTTAAAAATAAGCACCTGCTTTGAGGCCACTGGGAGCAACATCCAAGGGGTTGGGGAGCAACATGTTACTCACGAGTTACTGCTTGGGGATCACTGATGTAGAGAGTTATATTGTGAGATAATTTGCATTTAGTTTTCATTTTTTAAAACGTATGGTTTTTAAGTTATTTAGCTTTTTATTCAACAGTTATCTAGTTCAGCCATCCAGTTGCTAGGGTCCAAATTACCCTAGCAACCTTGTAATAAATTGAATAAAAGATTGGACTATGAATAGGAGAGGACTTCAATAGAAAGATGATTAGAAAAAAGTAGCAATAAGAATACATTTGTAGCCTTGCAGAGGATTTGTTTTTAGATGGGGTCAGTGACCCCCGTTTGAAAGCGGGAAAGAGTCAGAAGAAGAAGGCAAATAATTTAAAAAAACTATACAAAATAAATAATGAAGACCAGTTATAAGTCGCTTTGAACTGACCTTTCTATAACACACTAAGGGGCCGATTCATCAATAGTCGAATATCGAGGGTTAATTAACCCTCGATATTCGACTGGGAACTAAAATCGTTCGACTTCGAATATCGAAGTCGAACGATTTTGCGCAAATCCTGCGATCGATCGATCGAAGGATTTTTTGTTCGATCGAACGATTAAATCCTTCGAATCGAACGATTCGAAGGATTTTAATCCAACGATCGAAGGAAAATCCTTCGATCAAAAAATCACAGGCAAGCCTATGGGGACCCTCCCCATAGGCTAACATTGACTTCGGTAGGTTTTATCTACCGAAGTAGGTGGTCGAAGTATTTTTTAAAGAGACAGTACTTCGACTATCGAATGGTCGAATAGTCGAACGATTTTTACTTTGAATCGATCGAATCGTTCGAATTCGATCGAATTTGATCGAATTTAACCAATTCGATGGTCGAAGTACCCAAAAAATACTTCGAAATTCGAAGTTTTTTAGATTCGAATTCTTCACTCGAATTTTGTAAATCTGCCCCTAAAAGTTAACATAAAGGTGAATCATCCCTTTAACAAAGGTTTGTTTTGACAAAGGTTTTTTTTTTTTAGTGTTCAGAATGTACTGAAGATTTTTATGTTAAACTAATTATACCCTGTTGAACAGGAAGTACCTGCTTTGGCCATACCCATCTGGTACATGTATGGGGTATTGTCATTTTTCATGGTTCTGTCTGGATTGTTGATACTATCACAATCAGCCTTATATATATATATACAGCCTTCAATTGACCGAATTAGTCGATGGCACAGAACAAATTGCATGTAGATTCGCAATTGTCACCGCAGCATTTTTGCCAGCAAATTGTTTTAATTGCATAAACATGAACATCATACAAAACCACAGTCATTCTGTAAGTTGTATAGCTAGAAGGTTTTCTTGTAGAGTAATGAGAAGAAATTGTCTATTTTTAAGGTAAGAGATAGAACTGTCACAGAGTGATGAGCAGTAATAGAAAGTTTATTATTATTGGTATAGAACTAGCTGGATTCTTTAACATGCAGTGACTGGGTAATTTAGCTAGCTCCTGGATCCAATTAAAAAAAATCTATGTTGTGTCCACAGTGGGGGAAATGGTCAGAGCTCACTAACTGCTGTATATGAGATTGCTGCGTACCTGTGGCATGCTCTCTGTTACAAGCATTATTGGATGGAAAATGTATTAAACACTCACATCACAGATTTTTATTAGAAATACTACAAGCAGCATTACATTTATCTGAGATGTCTCTTTAGGAACAGCTGATGCTCATTCATTTAGTTATTTTTTTCCCTCCTTGATTGGGCATTGTGAGGCATTGCTTATTGGAAGTTATAGTTGCCGAAATGCATTTTTAATAGCTTGTCATATAAAATCATAGGTACTTGTACATAGAAAACCTGTCCAACATCTAACATGTAGTAGGCTGTGTATCTGAAACTCAATGTTTACAGAATGAGCTATATAACAAAGGTAGAGTCAACAAAGAATTGTGGGTTGGAGGCCATAAAAGTCCTTTGGCGAGCCACATCCACCTGCTGTCCTAAATCTGGATGTGCTTGATGTAATTGTTGATGCTGCCTTTGTGCTTCATTGTGTAGATATGTTATATGTGTTGATGTAACATACAGAGGATTTCAGTGCGTTATTGCTAATTACAGTGTGAGTTACAGTGTGCTGCTGTATGTAATGGATTTCAGGAAGATTATAGAGACTTCATTTTGCTTGTTTCACTTCTTACAGTTTCCATTCCCTGCTCTTTTACTGGAGTTCTTCTATGCTGTTTATTTCATCCTGAACCTTGATATTTCATGAGTTTGCCAATGGCATATTGCCCTGTCCTGGGCCTTGTTATAAAATTCCGCCACTACTCTGCCAGTCCATAGGCTGCCACTGATATAATTTCTTATTCAATCCCTATTTATTGTAGCACATATAATTGAGAGAAATGCAATGCATTATCCTCCAATATTAATAATAGTATTTTTTTAATATTAGGCTAGGTCTAAAAATAATATTGTTATTCTAAGCACTAGTTACAGTTATGCTGTAATATTAATTGGACTGTACACATTATTCAACACAGGCATGTTGGTAAAACCCCTTGATATGATGGTCCTAAAAGAGGCCCTAAAAGTAATTTTCTGTGGGCTCCAGTAACATCTACTTACACCACTGATTCAACAATTACTTTTAGAGTAGGACTGGGCTGGCGGGATAGCAAGAAAAAACCCGGTGGGCCCCACTGACCCAAGCCCACTCCTTCTGGACTCTGGAAACCCTTCTCTAACTTTTCTCCCTCAATCACAGTGAAAGAGGAAAAAGGTAAAATTCATAAGGGCGGAGGGGATGCCTCACTGTTAATGATAATGCATTTAAAAGGGTGGATGGCCATTAACTGTGTGTGTAAGAGTCAGGCACACCTTTTAAACTCCAGTGAGCAGAAACCACAAGGTGGTATAGTGTTGAAGACTGAATTGGGGTTATGCAGCCTATTCAGATTCCTTGACCAGTTCTTAGTTGACCTAGCAGCAGGATAATGATCCCAAACAAAATTGTGGCTCCAGAACAAAAAGGTGTCCTATAATCTATAATGGCCCATTCAAAACCCTGATCTCAATCCAAATGTCATGAACTGAGGAATGAAAGGTGACTGCTATGAAAACATAGAGAATGTAGGTTTTGAGGGAAAGTTAAGGATTGAGACAGCTATCAAATAACCATTTCAAGCAACTCTGTAGGCATGTTTTTTTTTTTTAAATTTTTATTTTTATTGAGTTTTAAGAAAGTAAGAAAAAATACAGAAAGGAAAGAAAAAACACAGTTCCATACAGGACTGCATATTCAGAACAGTAAGACATTATGTAAGCACAATCCAGCTGGTAATGTCTTTCAAAAATCGAATAAACAATTGACATTCAAAGTTTCCAACAAAAAGCTTTGTCTCGATAATATTTAGATACATGCATGAGAAATCAAACTAAGAGCTATCGCCAGCAGAGGGATTGGTAACAAATTCACCTGTAAAATGTCCGCAGTCAGCGCCATGGCAGTCAAACAGTTGGGGAGCTGTTATAGATAAGAGCAACTGGGGATGTAGGGGGGGGGACAGACACAGCAATAGCGTGAGCTACCAGCAGAAGTGGCAAGTAGAACTGGCTAATGAGCACTCGGGAACATATCAGCTTGTCTCACATAGTAACCATTAAGTCGCACATTTCAAAAAACAGAGGTCAACAACATCTGCAGGCAAATATACATTCGGAATATATATGAAGAATACAAGTACAGTCACTGACTTGGTTTGGCAAGAGCACTCCCATTACTCATGAGAGCAATGGAGTCCAGATATTGTATCCATAGGCGCCAGGTGGACCAATGTTTAAGAATATCAGTATGAGAGTCAGCATGGGTCTCCTCAAATTTGTGAATCTCTTCCATTTCTTGGATCCATTCAGCTCGTGTTGGGGAAACAGTACTTTGCCATTTGCGAGGAATTAATATTTTGGCAGCGTTCAATGCAAACTGCATCAGGGACTTTTTATAAGAGTGCACAGAGTCCGTATTGAAGTGCAAGAGTAGCGTAGCTGGGTCATTGGGTATACCTAACTGCAGCTGAGTGTTGCATACGTCTAAGATTTGAGCCCAAAATGACCTGATGTTAGGGCAGGCCCAAAAAATGTGTAGCATGGTGCCAGGATGTTGTAAACATCTCCAACATTTGTCGGTGGAGGTGGGAAACATTTTATGGAGTCTCGTGGGAGTATTGTACCAACGGGAGAGGATTTTATAGTTGTTTTCTAGTGTCTTACAGCTTCTAGGACCCGAGAAAGTTTTAGCTACAATATCCTCCCATTCCTGGTCAGTAAAAGTCACCTGTAGTTCAGCTTCCCAACTCTTGAAGCGTGTAATAGGGGAAGATCTGGCGGTGGTTTGTTGCAGAAGTATCTGATATAAGGAAGTGATATTCCTGAGAGGTGGGGAGCCACGAGTACATAATTTCTCAAATTCCGTATATAGCGGAGCTATGGTCGGACGAGACAAGGTGGCTCTAATAAAACTGGTAAGTTGGTGATATTTAAAATGTTCCGATCCCGGTAAATTGAATGTAGTTTGTAGCTGCTCCCACGAAGGGATAACTCCAATAGGACAGATATGGTAAATTTGAGTCACCTCTTTGCCCTGCCACTTGGCAAAGTAATCTGCCCGTAGTCCCGGAGGGAAATCGTTATTAGATGTCAGAGGGGTGAGGAGGGAATGCAATGTAGTTAGATTTGCTGTCGTCTTTAAAGCGTCCCACAAGTAAAGGCAATATTGTATAAGAGGAGAATCCCTTGCAGATATCGGGCGAAGTCTCGGAGAAAGCCAAGGAATGGACTTGAGAGGACATGGCACTGAAGACTGTTCCAATTGTATCCAAGCTTTAGAGTTTGCGTTATAAGTCCAATCTAATAATCGCACGAGTACACTCGCTTGATGGTATAATTTAAAGTCTGGCAAACCAACACCACCCGCGGTCCGACGGTGTCGGAGTATCTCCTGCTTGATGCGCGGCTGTTTCCCATTCCACACGAATTTGGATATAATGGTATGGAGCGTGAGGAAAAAGTCCTTAGGAGGACGAAATGGAAGCATTTGAAAAATGTATAAAAGTCTCGGGAGAATATTCATTTTGAGGGAATTCACTCTGCCAAACCAAGACAGCAGCCTATATGACCAAGCTATACAGTCCTTATTAATCGCCTGCAAAGTAGAGGAATAGTTAATGCGAACCCAATCATCCACATTAGGTGACAAAGTTATACCTAGATATACCAGCTTTTCTTTAGCCCATTTAAAAGGAAATTTACTCTTTAGGGCAGTGACAGTGTCGTCTGAAATGCTAATATTCAAGGCAATAGATTTCTCAAAATTTATTTTAAAAACTCTGTAGGCATGTTTATCCAACATGTTGGCATTATGTATTTGTTTGGAATATGGATTGCTACAACATTGGGTTAGTAGTTCGTTATCTTAGTTTTTGAGGTTTGTAAAGGTTTGAAAATACATACAATATGCTGTGTATGACCCTGTTTTTTCTCTAAAACTCAAAACATGAAATCAAAACTTGACAAAGACTTAAAAGTAGAATGAATTGAATTACTAATTATATTATTCATACATAGACCCTCTAGATAGTTTTCCACCTGTTTCATTTATCTATTAAATGAGTTACAGGTACAATCTGTACTGATGCACTTTTTAATTTGGAGCTGTTGCAGGTACCATAAAACTTTTGGTCAGTTACTAGTCAGGCAATTGTCATAAAAGGCAATGGAGGATATTTTGGGCCTTATAACCCATAGTGTTTGAGCTGCAAAAAATTTTTCCGAAAAACGCACGCCGGCGTAAAAAACGGGCGCCGGCGTCGGAAAAACGGGCGCCGGCGTCAAAAACGAGACGCCGGCGCCGTTTCGCGAATTTTTCGCCGTTTCGCGAATTTCGCGCGAAATTCGCGAATTTTTCGGCGAAGCGAAACGGCGCAAATTCGCCCATCACTATTAACTACGTAACAATGTATGTATTAATCTGTGATGAAGAGAACAAAATGACAAGGAATCAGTTATATTTTCCGATGTGTTTTTATTTCCTATGTGTTTGTGTATCCTGGGAAAAAACTTGAGATTTACCCACAATATTATGAGCTTGCCATTAAATGTATTAAATAAAGTGGTCTTTCTTGCATCTATTTGTCATAGTAGTCAAGTTGCAATGCCATTATAGCCCATAAAAAAACACATAAACGCATGTTATATGGTTAGACATATTCTGGACATATTCTAGACACAATTTAGGTTATTCCGAAACTAAAGTTGGGCAATCTTGATTATCTTTATGTATGGTGTAGTCAATAACAAGCACATTTTCAGCTGATTGACCCTTCAAGCGGTGGCTAAAATCAGGTATGTCCAATCCTTTGGCTCACAAACAAACTATCATATAACATGGGGCCTATACAGACAAATTGGGAAAGGACCACAACTGGTGTCTGGTGCAGTCATCACCAGTATTTTCCAGGCTTCCCAATCAACATCTTAATGATTCTGGATCAGTCCTTGATAGGGGAAATGTAAGGGACGCTTACCCAGCTGGTCTAGTGGCCAGATGGGACGCCCAGCACGTGGTTCCTTTCTATTTTGTTGCCGGTTCTCCTATGGCACACGTGGTCGGCACTTCCTGGTTTTGCATGCCGGAGTTATGATGTCTTCGCGCTTTGGTGCGAAATTCAAATGTATTTAAAGGGACTTTGGAATTTAAGTGATTGCCCATGGTTAGGTCTAACTTGTTTAGTTCCTGGGTGCTTATTCTTTGTGCATCCTGCTTGTTTATACTGGTTTTGACTCTTGCCTGCCTGCTTGACTATTCTAAACTCACCAATCTTGATCCTAGCCTGTCTGACATTACTTGAACTCTGCCTGTACCGACCCGGCCTGTCTGACCTTGCTTGAACTCAGCCTGTACTGACCTGGCCTGTCTAACCATGCTATTCTGTTTGGTTCCTCCTGAGTTGTGGCCTTCATCCAAAATCCTTGGTAATCAATTGTGCCCCTTTGCTCGTCCAGAACTTTTTCTAGGGTCCTCTCTTATTAAGTCCTGGTGGCATCCGATTAGCGGAGGACTCCTCCCGAAGTGAAAGGCGGCTGCTACATGCTGAAGCGGAGCCAAGACCAGGGAGCCTAGCACTTGTTCTGGATATAGGGTGCCAATTGTGACAGGAAGTAACTGTCTTACTTTGTAGCTACTTTTCAACAAAAACTTCTAGCTGCAAACTTTGCTTTAGTTGCGACGGGCCTAAGCCAGAACATTCAACAGCCGATAGACTGCAGCTTGGGCATCACTGATATAAAGTGTTTGTGTAGCCATCACCTTACTCTTCCTACCTACATGTGCGGCTCTGTGGTGCCTCACATTGCCGGGGTCCTGAGCACTTGCTTCTAATTCAATGCCCTAATAACAGTTCTGACTACAGAGCCTCAATTAACCTCAATAAATCTGTTTTGTGGGAGAAATGTACATGACCAAACTGTTTTCCTATGTACACATTTATTATACATGCATACCATCTAGTTTGATGATGCGTCATTCAGAATATGTGCTAAAAATAAGGGGTAAACCATTTATATGTTTAGAATTTATAACCTATAACAGCTTTTTATAAGTGTTGCCATTATGCTTAAGCCCTACTAAAATTTCACTGCGACTCTCCGACAAAAAAGCAGTGTGCACATATAACTGTGGAGGTGCAAAATATGATTGCTTTGAAATCTGAAACAGAACTGAATAGTTTATAAGTAGCATATTTACCATTAAGGATTCTTCCAAGCTTTCAGAGATCTGGCCAAATGAGGAGGATTGCTGCGTTTGTACCGAGTTACAGAAATCTGCCTAACAGATGTCAATATTACCTCTGTTCGGCATTAATATACATAAACAAATGAACTTGTTTTTCATTATAACATTTATATTGCAGCAATCAGTAATGTCAAGTGAGTACATTTTATCCAAATAACATATGAAACAACAAAGGCGAAATGCGCGCACACACAAAAATTAAATAAAGACTGGGAATCTGAGGACACCACAATCAGAAAACACTGATACTGGATTCTAAAAGGGGGGTCTATAGAAACTCTTTAAATATCTTAGTTATTTTAGTTGAATTGTAATCTAGCCCAGGTCTGTACGTATTGTTCTGGTCTGTGTTAAAAAAAAAAAAAAAAAGAAGGGAAAAAAATCACGTTCATTTCAAGAAGCTGTTATGGTATTGATCCTTGTAAAGACTTCCATTAACTGACCAATCTAAATCTCATAAGTGATGTCAGGATAGTTATGCATTTTGCTTGGTTCAAGTCAGCAGCCATTATGTTAGAATTCAGCCAGCGTCTCAATGTGGCTGCTAAATTATTTCTAAATACAGAACGAGGACAGCTTAGCATTTCTGCAGTTTGAGGCGGACACACACAAAGAAAAATGACAACGTGCCACCTCCGTGTTTTTAAAATATTAACGTTGTATTGGAATAGTATTTTTGGAGCACAAACCTGAGGCACCAGAGGATAAGTGACATAAACAAAGGCAGCTGGTCTGCATGAAATAATGGAACAATAAGGCCCTTACAGCCGCTCTCATCACTCTAGTATGCTAATTAGCATTCTGTTGTGGCCGCAACACTGAAAACATATAATCTGTATTGGTGTACTGTACAGCTGTAAACACACATTCTTTTTTGCATTTTTTTTTTAAGTCCCTGGAGTTAGCTTTGCCACTGACGTGTGTGTGTGGGCCAAGCTTCAGATCATAGCGATTAAAATACCCCATTGTTGATCTTTACATTAACACCCTGGATGTTGGCATAATCATTGCACTTGCACACATTTAGATTAAAATAAGCTGCCTTTGAGGCACAAGCTGGAGAGCAGAAGAGAACACCAGAGATAGTGACAAATTCTTTAGGTCACCCTGGGCGATTTCCCTCTTCACACTCTACTAGCAGACCAGGTAAAAGTTTGATGTCAGACGGGACAACTTTATTTGTGTTAATTACAGGTATTAGTTTATTTATTATTATTTTAGTCACAGCTGTATACTTCCATGGACTTTTGTTGCATGCTCCATCTGCCCATTTTTTTCTCCCTTTTGCAGCAATATTAAGGATAGATTTATATACGTGAGTTCTTGGTTAAAACTAAAGAAACTTGCATAATGCCTAATTCAAGTTTATAAGCTGTGAATACTTCAGAATAACATTTATAGCTTTTAAGGACAACCGTGTGATGTAGGAATTCTCTGAAGTGTTGTTTATTATGGTTACTCAGTAGGACACAAGCATGAGGTTGTCCATCAAGGAATTGTTCAGTTTAAAAATTAAATTAAATAAATAGGCTGTGCAAAATAAAAAACTGTTTCTAATATAGTTAGTTAGCCAAAAATGTAATATATAAAGGCTGGAGTGAATGAATGTCATACATATAGCCAGAACACTACTTTCTCCTTTGCAGCTCTCTAACTCTTAGTTAGTCAGTGACTTGAAGGGGAGCCACATGGGACATACCTGTTCAGTTAGTTTGCTTTTGAATCTGAGCTGAATCCTAAGGATCAAAAGCAAACTAACTAGACAGTTTGACAGTTATGTCCCATGTGGCCCCCCTTCAAGTCACTGACTAAGAGTTAGAGAGCTGCAAAGCAGGAAGTTGTGTTCTGTTTTATGTTAGACATAAGTTTACTCCAGCCTTTATAGATTACACTTTTGGCTAACTAACTATGTTAGAAACATTTTTTATTCATTAATAATATTTTAATATTTTTTTTTATTATTTTACCCTGAACAATTCTTTTAAATGAAGAACTTATCAATAAGGGACATTGTGACAACTCACCCTGGTGGTCTAGTGGGTGGTGCGACGGGCTTGGCGGGGAAGCATGTCTCGTCCGAATCGTCTCTGTAAATGCTTTTTTTCTGGTTGCATGCTCGGCTACTTCCGGATTTTATCCGGAAAGTGCCGAACGTAAAGTGGAGTCATCACTGGAACGAAATTCAAATATTTAGAGGGCTAGTTTAGTTTTAGTTTTAAAATAGGTCTATTCTATAGTTCCTGGGTGTGTATTTGTTTTATTACTGTTCCGTTACTGATCCTGCCTGTCCCTGATTAAGTCTAGTTTGCTACCTGTCCTGATCTTTGCTGTGTTTTTGACTATTCTCTTGGATCCTGTTTTGTACTACACTCTCAGTGTGTTTTGAACTGGCCTGTGACCCTGCCTACTCTACCTTCTCCTGAATTTGTACCGCTTTGTCTGGCTGTTTAGGACCCGGCCTGGCTTTTGACTACGTTCCTTGTTTCCCATTCTACAACACCATGCTCATTTCCCTTGCTTGCTCAGAAATCTGATCTTGGTTCTCCCATAATAAGACCTGGCGGGCTCTGAGTAGTGGGGGCTCCACCCAAGCCAAAGGCGGCTGCTACAGGCAGAAGTGTGGGCTTTGACCGGAACCTTGGGGTTAGTTCTAGGTTTGGGATACCCTGCATTGCAGACACATTATAAATAATGTATAATAAATATTAGTTGACAGTTATTCTAAATGATAGTAGAGATTCCCTTCCATAAAGTAAGATAAGAAGCCTGTTGCTTTACCAGAGAGGAAGAAAAGGCAGCTATTGAAAGGAAAGGTGAGAACCTTGTTGCAGACAGCCATCCTGCTGAGGTAGTAAATAACTGCCCACAGAATTTACAGCATATGTAGACAAACTTTATATTTTTGTTATGAAGTTGCTTACTTGTGCAGCAAAGCTCTCTGCTTTGTTTATATGCAGTGCTGCCCTTTATACCCTCCATCTTGCTCCAAGGCAGGACTAAATGTAACTAGGTGTGGTAGAGGGATATGTGTAGTCATGGGGGGTGACAGACTTGTCTGAAAGAAAATATACTTCTCTGTGCAACCACACAAACCTCCTGAAACTTTTCAGATATAAATCATTTTTCAAATGTCTTTCATGTAAATCGAAACATCCCTATTCCTATTCTTCCAGTAGGGGTACATTAGCTATCATTATTTGGTTATAATTTGCTGGATAGTTCTGCCAAGCTGTTAAACCCAGCATTAACTTGTGTTACAAAACAGAGAACTGAATGCCTTTTCTGTTCTGTTGCTTTCACAGCTTAAGCGTTACGAAAACCAGTTTCTATAATGAATTAAAGTATAAGAATCATAGCCTAACGAAACAGTTCAAAAGTTCAGGAATAACATTTGTTAATTTGGGGCAGTCTTTCAAGTTCAATTTATTAAACACAGATGGTGTGAAAAATTTAATATTGATTTTGATAGCAAAATAGTCAAGGCACAAACTATGTCATATTAAAACTATAGAAATAATGACTGTATTTAACACGCAAAATGTTGTTGATTTTGCTGTGGATATATATTAGATATTAAATATGTATCAATATCTGCAATAATACCCAGCCTTAGGGGATGATTTATTAAATCAAACTGAGGGATCCAAAGGGATTTCCAGCAGATCTATATTTATCCCCAGCCATTAACATTTTCCTGACTGTGTTTAATGAATTGATGTATATATATCAACACATTTACAGCTTTTGGTCAATGTGTCAATCTGTCAGAAAGGGTTAAACTGCTTTGATCAGTCAATCTCCTTACTCTGCTATGGGGGTGTTAAGTAAATCCACCCCTTAGTTTCTTTCAAAATTGGACAAGCCAAGTGTAGAAATGCCTACCTATATAAAGTTGTCAAAAATGTTGACACCTAAAATAATCAGTAAAAAGGCATGTGAAATAATGGCATATTTATTAAGCTCTGTTGTAACCCTTGCATGCCAATTAACATCTTGCTTTTTAATAGTGTAAATTACATTACAGTGAGCTAATAACTCTATTTACATGTTGGGGTTTGTTTTCCATTTTCTTGACAAATGCAGAACACAATGCCATTATTTTACACCATAAGACCTGGGAACCCAAGGGAACAAATTTAGGCAGTGAAGACTTCCAGTGTGAAAAAGGGTTTCAAAATCTGTGAAAAGGTAGTCTTTTTTTTCTTGGGGGGTATTGAAGTTTGATCTAAGTGAAAAAAAATTGCAAAAATGTATCACTTTCTTGTTTTCAGAGCTAAAAGTTACATTAAAGGTTCACATTCTGTTCAGCTAAACACAAAAGATTCTGCTAAAAAAGCTATGGGGTTCGGCCAAATCCTGAACTAAATCCTGTATTCATTCTGGTTAAACCCTCATTATATGACAATGTGTTACATCTGCCTTATACATGGCAAAATGTATGACGCATCATAATAACTGTGCATGATTTTTTGTGGTATAGCTGGCCTTAATGTGGCGATACGTGCTGTATCCTAACACCATTTCTTTTACTTATAACCCTCAGAGATGGATACAGTATTACCTGTAGGGCATTTAGGAGAATAGGTTAAGATTTACCTATAGTAATAAGTCAAATCAGCTGGACTTGCTGTATTTTCTTTCCTTGAAGACGTTTTGCTAGTCATCCGACTGGCTTTCTCAATTAGGAATGACCTGTACAAAAATATTTTGTATTTATATTCCCTGGATATCTAGATATACCGTAATTTGCTACACAAGGACACTTTTGAAAATATATAAAGACAACTAGTAATACTACAGTATAAGTGTCGGACTGGCCTACCGGGATACCAGGGCCCTCTTGCTTCTAATCATTTGGCATATATCACGGTCATTCCCTATTTCTTTTTAGGAAACAAGAGGCTTGATAATGGAACAATAGAGTATAGTAAGTAGATATAAAAGACTTGGAGAATAAAAAGGTTAAGTGAGTAGAGGTGGAATAATAGTTTGGAAAGTGGGCCCACAGTCTAAGGTTTTCAGGTGGGCCCCTGGCATCCCAGTCCAAGACTGTACAGTATGTACAAATCCCTTACGAATGGGTACTCCATATCCCAAAAACATGAACATGTAACACAAGGGGATAAACAAAAGGGGATATTGTGGGCATGACATATTCTATATAGATAACACCAGGACAATTATAGTATCTTTATTGCTGAAGATGCATTCCAGAGATGTTGCCAGCCTATATATAAATAACCTAATACAAACCCGTTACTTGTCGTGTCAGTCATGAACCTTGGAGCAAAACAAAACTCATTGTTGTTTTCTATTTTTTTTAAAGCAACACAGTATACATTGACCACACATAATGCTCGTATAAATATATATAGACATGAACAGCTTTTGATTAAACTAAATATGAAATCACTTTGCATGGAAACTAACATAAGCTTTGTCAGAATATGCATTGTTAGGTAGAAATGGTAATTCTGGAAATTTGTCAAGCTATAGATTGCTTTGTGAAGTTATCAAGGACAACAATAAGTGCAGGAAAAAAATATTGTCAAAACACTGTATACATATGGAACTCAAAACCACTTAATATGGCTAGCTGTTGTGTAAGAACATCCAACAATGCATGCTAGTCAGAGATTTTAGTCCAAGTTGATCCAAAATGATCAGGCTGTGCTGGAACCTGTATGTAAAGGCACTGTACAATTAACCCTTTCAGCACTTTCTGTAGTTTGGGTTGGTGCTTAGCAATCCCTTGCTGTCCCTAAAGCACTAAAGAAAAAGAACAGGCTGTTATCAGACCATCACATAATTCTAGGTCAGCTTCTTCACTTGATTGTATCTATTATAGTATAGATATTAAGTTTATGTGAAATTGCATGTGCAATTCTTCTCTAAAAGATGTAATTTTTTAAATGATCAATAAGCAGATTCAAAGCTTTTGGCTCAGAGGAACTGGAATACACTGCCTGATCCTTGTCTTAGAAAATGATTCACCTATTTTTCTATGAAAATAACGTAAATTCATGATGGCTGTTTGATACATTGAAACGTATAGATAATGAAATGGTGGTTAGAAAAATCTGTTCCTAACAATTCTGTATTGTAGATATATTCACATGTTGTAGCAAAGGACATCAATAAAACAAAAATGGTAGAGATCAAGAGCGACCTGTCCTAAGTCTGAAGTATTAGTATAACTAATACGGTAATAACTTTACTTTGAATGATGACTATTTCTGAAAAGGTGTTTCATATACATTTAACGGTAATGTGATTTTACGTTGTCCAAAATTTTGTGTATTTGTTTAAGAAACTGTAATATATTTTGTATAAATGGACTAATTTTTAGCAATGCCGGCTCCAATGCAATATCCTGTAGGCACCATTGTATTACAGATAACAAAATATATAGAATACATTGGTTTGAGTGTTGTGATAAACCAGAGTCAGTTGTTACTCATGGCTTATTTCACACCTACGGCAAAGAAACCATATTAGTTTTATTTTACTTGCCCTTTAAAGCTAATTTTCAAGGTGGTTTCTATGGATTCAGAGGATTTTTAGTAGTATTTCATTTTTTTGCTTTTGCCATGTATCTCTCAACTTTGTAATAATATGGCTTACAAATGGATTAAATGTGAGGCTATATATTTATTATGTTTTACCTCTTCTATTTCTATTCAGGCCTTGTCCTCTTTCTCTTCGGTCTGTTATTTAAAGTCCTGCCTGGTTGAGCGATGCGGGACCAAAAAGTTAAAGGTTAGTCACTAACTTTTTAAGATTTTTGCTGTCTGTAGAAGGGTAAATCTTCATTTTAAGGTTATGGTTTCATCCAGTATAAGGTAGATATTAGTTTATATTGTATTTAAATTGAACTGTAATACTTATTTGATCCAAACATAATGCTTATAGGAGTTAATTTACCAAAACAAAAAGGTGCAGAGACACAAAGAGAGAGAAATCGAGAGATGGGGTTACATTTGGCAATGTCCCATATCCCTAGCAGACCAGATGAAGAACTACAGTTATAACTACCTTAGGTATTCTTCAAATCTTTGTCCAGCAATCCTGTTACTACAGTGTATATGTTTATTGGTAATGCTAAAGGGTTAACAATGTGAAATAAATGACAAATCTCACTTTAAAAAGGGTCCATAAAGGGCCGTGCACATTTGCACATTCTAGATATGAAAATCAGGCTGTTTTATTTAAGGCTTTTATTTATCTAAAATGAATTCATGCATTCACAGCTGTAAAAAAGGCTTTGATTAATGGAACGTTAGACTTTATTATAGATTTTTAATACTAATGCACAACGACTCTTTACAAATGCAAATTAAGGAAAGGTGATATGAACAGAAAATATTGGGATCCTGATAATATATCTTTGCTTTCATAAATGTATATAATTATTAAGTGAGCTTTAGCTCCAGATGTAGCTACAATAGAGCCTTCTAAATGTTAGAAGAATGAAAAATTGCTTGGAACGAATGGGAACGAAATCAAGAGCACACCTGGTTTTGACAAAGATTGCATTTACTGACTGCTGCGCTATCGCATTACAGAGAAAGACCAAGTCTTTGGGAGCAGCTGTAGAGAAAGCCCTGGCAAATCTGCATGCAAATAGCAGCACATTGTTAACTTAATCAGATGCCGAGGAAAAGATGTGCCAGCCCATGATGGGGATGATCTATAAACAAGTGCACAGTCCTCAGAGATTTGAGGGGCAAAGTAGATATAAAAAGAGATACCACTAGGGTACTGCCTATGGGTCATCACCTCTTCTTTCTTTCTGATCTAATAATATTGTGATTCCAAATTTCATTAATGCACTCATAATATCTTATTATTCCATGGGCATTACATAGCCTATGGTTTGTCTTCATAAAGAAAGGAGTGAATGATTATATTCTACTGTGGTGGATGCCATTTAGTTAATTGTACTGTTACCAGTCATATTCTTAACTGCAATAAAAGTACAATAGGTAGATTAATCCCATTAGGCTAGACAGTCTTCAAACAAAGTTTTATTATAAGACAGTGGCGACAGGACAAGACATTTTAAGCGTGGCATTATTTATTTGCAAACCATAAAATAGATAATAAATAAGCTATCCAAATGTAAATGATGGTTTAAAAAATGGTTTAAAAATATCAATCATGGCTGTCTGTACAGCTATAGGATATAACCCTATCTCGATGAGATGTAAAATCTCATAGAAATACGTTTGTTACTGCAAATAAATAATCTGTTTAATGGAGATTAGCAAGTGCAGTATACATCCAACCACACAAATAGACTCCTTTATAGCTCAATGCTGTCAATGTACTGTGCCCAATGTCCATATTTATGTGTCTGTATTTTATTTGTAATAAAGATCAGTAAATTGTGCCATCAGTTGCCATAAAATTGATCAAAAATGCTATTGTAAGCTGTCTATATAATTGTGGGCTGGGCTGTGATCAATGTCTCACAAAAATGTTTTCAAGAGTCATTGTTCATTAATTTATACCTACTGATTATTCCCTTTACACATTCCAAATATAATGAGCAGATATGCAGATATTTCAGTACCGTCTCTATGCTGCATACAACAAAATCTATCCTTCTACTCCCACATTGTAAGCTCACTGACTTGGGGGTCATAGCTGACTCTGGCCTTTTCTTCACTTTCAAAATCTACTTTCTTGATAAATAACTCCCCATATCCTCCATGGATATTAATTCCATGCAATCATCATTTTGCCATCAACACAACTGCCAGATTAATTCTACTCACTAGCTGGTTTACTAACACTACATATATTTTCCTTTATTTGCAGAATACTAACATCTATCATATTTTATTGCTCCTACCTACCATTCTATCTTTAGAAACGTCTTGCATGTGGCATCCACACCCGTGATGCACAATCCAAACCCCTTCAACCAACCCTTACCGTTTAAAATTAAATTTCTCCCACTTGACTTTACTACTTGAGTTCTTCCATTTAAAATATGCTTCTGGCAAAGGGCTTAGGGTATAATGGGTAGTCTTTATTAGCATTATAGCATTATAAAAACAAAAGCCATGAATATCCTGCAAAACATTTCCTTCTAACAATGTAATCCATTATAATACACAAAAGCCATGAATATCTTGTAAATTATATCCTTATAAACGGTGAGTAGTGATGTCATCAGTTATAAACGGTGAGTAGTGATGTCATTTCTGTCACATGACTCACTAAAATTTGTGTATTATAATTAATAAAGTACCCCCAGTTGTAAAATATGAGGATATTATAAGTTACCTCGGAGTTCCATGACCTATATCCTTATATTTTACAAGAGGGGTTACTTTATTCACTATATAATAGGTGCTTAGTGATATCATTTTTGTCATAAATAATCATTCCCAGTTGTAAAGTATGAGGATGATAGAAGCCACCTCAGAGTTCCATAACCTGGATACTTTTGTTTTTGGCCTCATGTCTTTATATGGTCATGGAATTCATGAGTGACTTCTAATATCAATGTATTTTGTACTAGTGGGTGCATTATTCCCTAAATAATTGGAGAATAATTAAACCTATTTTCTCTAAATCTCTAAATTTACTCTAATAATAATAATATACCTTTCCTCCTACATTCAGTCTTAGGTTGTTTCTAAATCACAAGCAGGTAAACCGCAGCTCATTTCAGTTATTTCTTTGTCTAGCATGATGCTCCACCCCCTTTTCTTTTCTGAGCTCTCCTCTGTTTGACTGTAAAGATTGTCAAAGAGGTGTCCCCTACACCCAGAGGTGCTGCGATATGCTCTTTGTGTCAAGTTGTTATTCCAACACAATGTAAAAACCATTCCCTGGGCTGATCATTTTCTCACATGCAGTTAGTGAGCCCTCTTTATGGGGCACATTAGGCACTTGGGAAGATGAGTAACAGTACTTTATTATACCCCTTCCCTCCTGTAAGTTTTATCACAGATTGGCACACTGGGACTTTTGTGATCAACCATAAATGTAATTTATTTCTTTTTTGTTCAACAGTTCTATTAAATATTATAAGTACAGGATATGGCTTTTTCATTTTTACTTATACACAACCACACACAGTGTAAGCTAGGCAATGCAGTGAAAATGTCCAGTATTTTCAGTTATTCTATTCTGTTTTTTTTCACTATATGTGCAGCTATGACATTTTCCAACACGTGAAAATGTCATTTATTTCAGAATTTTTTGTAATTACTATTAAACTAGTGTCTGTCTTTGCATTGCTGGTAGTGACTGTGTGTTCCATTGACACAATGTAGACGTAATCCATTGACATAATGACCACAGACACTGTACAGAGACAAGTTATGATTGAAGTAGATGGAAAATGTCCAATGCCTCTTTTGTCTTCCTGATGCCCATTTGTATATAATAAACCCACCCAATCATGGACATCAAGAAGTAGGATGTGGCACTCTATTGCAGCCATGTCGGAGTTGGAAAGATGGCAGACTGCCATTAAGCCACTGAAAAATCTGAGCTGCAGCTGAGTTATAGGATGCAGTCCATACATTTGAATAGCTTAAAACAGAATATTCGTTTATGGAAAAATGTACTTTTTTTTTAAAAAAAAAGTAGAAAATAGGTAAAACAATAAACAAAATAATTCGATTTAATGCAATATTTCTGGGTATTGCTAAAAATGTAGTACTTAAGCTTTATTTCGTCTAATTACTGGTTTTAAATGGCCGTCATTACAACTGTTTTATAAAAGGAGACAAAGGATCACTTTCCTTCACAGCAACATAGAATAAGAGGAGGGGATTTAGCCAAAGGTTCAGGTTAACCTTTATTGTTGTCTAGGAGACATGACTAGGGGAGCAGCACTTGTATCCATTGCAGTGAATGACAGAATGTTGTACTCAGGCATGTAGAAGGGGAGTACCAATTCATATACTTCTCTCTACTCTGCCAGAGGGTTAATTGAGTGGCATTGTTTGTTGGCACCAATTTGAGCTCAGTGTTTGCAATAAGCTTTAGCATCCATTGCTGAATCAACTAGTAAGTAGAGGGAAAAGAAAGAACCATGTCTAAAATATAGATTCTAATTTTGCCTTATGTATACACTATGAGACATATGTATGTATATATGTAAAGGGAAAAGTGAGATGTAATTATGTGATCTTTATTGGATAAACAAGGCATGTCAATGACAGTGATGAGGAATCAGGGAACTATTTATTAGCCATTTTGAAAAGCCGGTTTAACATATTTTGGTGATAGTTTGAATGAATCTAGGTGTCCTGTAAATACATTTGCTTTCACTTTCTGGGAAACTTATTTTATAATGGCAAATGGTATTGCTCATCCTCCACTTTCATGCTTTAATCTAAAAAAAATGGCTGATTTCCCATGCCCCACATCAGATTTGTGCAGTGATCTTATTGGATAATATACTCTGTAGTGACTGCTCCATGTAGAATGTATATAGATGACCAACTACTAAATTAGTAAATTATTAGTGCAGTTATAACTTTTTATTTAGGATATCCTCTCCACTACAGGCCCAGTGTTGATTGTGTTTTATTTTTTGATCAGTTTGGTCCTGCATGCTGAGATACTTAAAATCACGGCCACCAACGTGTCTAAAATTGCCCCTTGTGTCATTGTCTAAGGTAGATCATATATTTTCACCTTTCCAGGAAAATGTATTACATGCAGACTGAGTACATTTATATCAGAGCATACAGTAAGACGGGCTAAAGATTAAAATAATTTCACTCTCAAAAGTAAGATGGGCTAAAGATTAAAATAATTCCACTCTCAAAAGTAAAATTTTTTCCACAATGCAACACCATGCATGCATAAAGCTTGAATTGAGCATCATACAGGCTCTGAAAAGAAGAGCCTTTGGAAGTGCCAAGGCTAGCCATACATTTAATGGGTTAATTAGCAGTATTAAAAGAGAGCAAAAACCATAAAGCAGCATCTGATTCCCCTCTGTAAGAAAGATATACATTAATACTATCTGCTCAGCAGTAAACTTGCAAAACAAAACAATACCAAGAAGGTATTTTATTCTGTTTACTAAATCCCATGGCACATAAACATTCAAATGCAAATTCTTCAAAGCAGAAAGCTGCAGATTCAGGGAGTGTTATGCTTTAAAAATGGCTACCAGTAAAAGCAGTTTGGGAATATTTCAGAATGAATGCCAGTTTATTTAAAGCAGACCTCCCTCTTACAGGACCTATTTACAGTCTCTCTATGAGATTTCAGTTTTGAAAAGAATAATTTATGTGCTTGGAATGACTGGATTTATCCCTCTCTGCATGAATGCATATGCCACGTTGGTGTGTCCGGATATAAAATCTGTTTGTGTGTGTGCATGTATGTGTATATATATATATTTATGTAATTTTATCTATAATAAGAAGCATTCCTTCATTATGTATAAAAGCAGTGATTCTTAAAGGCCAGACTTTTTTTTAAAATATAGCAGACACATATTATCGTCACAGAACTACTATATGACCATAAAAGGACACAAGTTACAACTGGAAGCCTGGGTGCAAAGTGCAAAAAATGGGTGCAACTGCCATTTTTTTGCACATAGCATCCTGTCTTCCAGACTACAAGTTCGTTTTAGAGCACAAAACCCGCAACCAGCCCCATAAATACATCATTGCTTGCATTTAGCAGGACAGTATTCAATATAGGTGGGAGGACAGAGGTACAAAATTGTGTCCTCTCTCCTGCCCCTACCCATTCCATAAATTGTATGCAAGAACTCTTGAGGCACTTAGTACTCTTACTTCTGCCCAGGGTCCCTAGGGTAGGTTTCTAAGGGCTCCAAGTTAGAGCACAGAGACCTGCAGCAATTCATTAATTCAAAAAAGAAATGCGCAAAAAAAATTGGGGGATTGTGCATGCTTTTTGCACTTTACACCCTGCCTTCCAGTTTGTAAATGACAGTTTGACTTGCAATAATTATAGCAACATTACAGTTTTATCACTTCCTTTTTCGTTTAACCTCAATTACCTCTGGCCATGTATAAAAAGGATCACTTAGTATAATTTAATAAGCACTTATATTAGTACTTCTATGCAACATTAGTACATATCAAAGATTCAGGTACTACCAGAAATTTAATTAATTTTAGTCCCTTCCTATATGCGATATATATTTATATATATATATATATATATATATATATATATATATATATATATATATATATATATATATATATATATGAACATGTTTTAATCATGATTAGATTTTTTCTTTTTTCGCGATTACTGTGTGCTAAAGTATTTTTCATGCAGATAGAATTCTCCATATAGGATAAAAATAGGGCCAGTAAATGACATGCAGATAATGCGTTGATTGACTTCAAAGATATTCCTTTAGCTCAATTAGTTTTCTGCTTGACTTACACTTAATATGAGCAACTCTTTATAAACAACAGATTCCAGACATGTTGTTTTTTCTAAAAATATTGTTATGTCAAAGCATTCGGTCTGGAAGCTATGAAATTAGACATATTGTAGGTAATGTTTTCCTAAAGTGGGAAACGTGTAATGTTCAATTCTGTTGATTTCTATTGAGATTTTAACTTTTTATGTAGCAGAGTGTTTTGATAGCAAAAGTGCCTTTCTGATGTGTAATGAGCAAATAGAGAGAACAGAATAGAATAAAATAGGTGAGACAGAAGTGATTGCTAGAGGAGCAAGTTGCAGCATGCAGAAAGCAATACGGTTGGGTAACAAGGCTACTTCAAAAGCCTGCCGCACTCAAGTACAGTATATAGAGGTAGGTTGGCAAAACTGGATCAGCACATATAGGAACTCAAACAATCATGGCATTTGGTTGTGAGACTATATTTATTTATGTGTAGTGCAATTTCTTGGCAAAAACTGCTAGTTATACATGACCTGACATGCGTAGGTCTGGTTTTTACAAATTGCTCATCTAGGAGAGAGAAAAGAAAATTTATGGGGTGGAAGTAGAATAGCATCTGCAGTACCAGGTCTGGTAATCCACAGCAACTATTCAACAGGTATTACCTTCTGGTCTGCTTGATGAAAGCAACCTTCTAGTTAGATACAGTGCTTTCCAAGACTTGTAGGTGTTTATTTTATATGATCTATAGTGGGTATTTTCTTTGGTTTGGTTAAACCGGTTGATGGGGGGAAGCGGCAACAGTCATGTATTAGGAAAATTAGTGATAAACAATTCAGCTGCTCCAGCTCACCATTTCTCTTTGGAATGGCTGAAAGTTCTCAAGCATTCCCAGTAGCTCCCAACATATTTCTCGATTTGTGGACAGCAACATGTACTCCAAAGCATTTTTTTAAAAAAAATAATAGTCTTTATAGACTTATTTTTTTAAATAAAGGGCAGAGGATCAGAAACCTAAAAAATAAATAATTTATTTAATAAGTAATGCTTATTATGCTGAAACCCCCTTGAACAATTTGATGGACAAATGGTAAAATACACTATGCATTGTATGTTAATGCAAAGAAAGATCAATTGCAAAGATCGATTAATTCCTCGACCCTGCCAGCACACCTGTGAAAACAAACAAAATGGCGAATAACAGCAAGTGACAAAACTAAAAAAAAGTAGGAGGGGGTTCCATACCATACATATGGTTTTATAAATAGGTAAAGGGAGAGGATGTCAGGGGCAAGGAGAGGGGTTAAACCTACTTGAAGCCTTCCACCAATCAGCTATTGGGGGGGGGGCTTTTTAGAGACCTTGCCTCTGGTCGCTCGTTGTCTAAGCAAACAGGTTTTGTGTGTTGAAGTAGTGGGTGTTGTGGAAAGCTTATTTCAGGTTGTTAATTCCAGCTATCTGTTAGTATTTGACTTTGGCCAGTCTGACTGCTGATTTTGTGTTGATCCTTGGGTATCACGTTGTCTAGTTTATTGGTCATGACCCAGCTCTGTTCCTGTTTGTGCTTCTGTTTAATCCCTGGCACTCCATACTGTATTGGTGTGAGTTATAGTTCTGCATCCAGCTATAATCGCAAACAAGGAGCTTGCTAATACAATTCCTGGCATTTGTGTGAGTTATAGTTCAACATCCAGCAATACTTGCAAGCAAGGAGTCTGGGCTGGTTGATATAATGCCTGGCACTGTTGTGGGAATATAGTTCTAATAAGCACCTTGGGCCTCTAGGGTCACACATTCTGTACTAGGACTACAGGCTCAGCTATTGGGATTCAGCACTTAAGTGTCTCAAACCCTAACAGGTACATAAATGCCGCAGTCAGCAGGGCTTGTCATAATTCTGAGCAAAATAATAAATGATGATGGTTGTTGCTTAATGGTATTTAAGGTAGATGTTAGAAATGTCCATGGTTATCTGTTTATAAACTGCCACTCATTAGTAAGCTCACAGAACTACAGAGAGAAGATTAAATAGTAATCAAATCTGCTCTTCCTGTTCTGATTCAAAGTCATGGAAAGACAACTTGACAAGATGACGTTCTTCTTTGTATTCCAATAACAGGACTTAGCATTTTACTGTAGACTTCAAGGCAAGGAAAGAAAAAGATGGGGGGGGTAGGATAGACTGTTGTATTGTTTTTTTCACATTCGTTTTATGACTTTTTTTTTGTACTTAAAGGAATTTTTTCCACTGCGTAAGGGAGCATCATTAAATAAAGACTGTGAAATGTGCAATATGGCTTATTTATTTAAATGTTAATTGGTCCAACGAACACTTCTAATTAGCTCTATATTTGCTTAGCAAAAAGTTTTACAAATTCCAATTGTGAAAAGCAGCTATTTGGGGTTTGTAAGCATGTTGCAGCTTCAGCTATGATTTTTCTATAGCTCTCAGCCCTTGAAGGCACAATTTAATTTTTCATGTATGCATACTAGCAACGGTAAACACTTGCGAGTGTAAAGAACCTTCTTTAATTAGCTGCACAACAATTAAAGGATTCACAAACTAAATTGAACCCTGTCTCTGTGCTTACTAGCTGAATTCTACCACCTGTCACAACAGCACTTTGTTCAATCTGTTATGCAAAATCATTATAGCAATATAAGTGAAGGAAAAAAGAGAGAGAAAACAGCAATTATTTCGTACTTTTCTCTTGAATGGGTTATTTTGGGTTTCCACCGATGTCAGGTTCTTTGAAGTTAACCTTGTAAAATGTGTGTGTAATAACACAATTACTTATAGGGTGGTCTTGCAATCCTTTCAAAAATATTTAGCTTCATCCATTTATCAAGGAAGACATATCTCTTAACTACTGTACCTTCTGTGATCATTTCCAAGAGCAGCGTTATCTGCCAGCCCCTGTTGTTTCTTGCTCCCCTTTTATACTAAGCCATATCAAGACATGCTCCTACATTAGTAGCAAAATGTGTATTTATTTATTTGCTGTTATATGCACCCTGTTAGTATGACTCAATTAACTCCTATATGAAAGGGTTTTTTTTACTGTAAAAAAACAATTCAGTTATTAATAATTACAACAACAGATAGTTGATATCCAATTAAGTGGCATTACATAATCTTACCAAACTAGTATATTTAAGTAAATATTGCCCTTTTACATCTCTTGCCTTGAACCACCATTTCATGATGTTCTCTGGGCTTCCTCAGAGATCACCTGACCAGAAATACTACAAATCTAACTGTAACAGGAAGAAGTGTGGAAGCAAAAGACAAAACTCTGTCTGTTAATTGGGTCATGTGACCTAACAAGTATGGGTTGTTTGTGTGCACCATGAATCCTAGGATCCCATGGGACGCCCTTATTTTTAAAATGGCAAATTTATGATTACCCAATGGCACATACTATTAAAAATGTATATTATTATGAAAATGGTTTATTTACAAGAAGCAGGGTTTTACATATGAGTTGTTTTATGCAATATATTTTTTATAGAGACCTACATTGTTTGGGATATAGTTTCCATTGTGATAACATTGTATTATGGAGCCAACAATTCATTAGTACATGTGTTATCATTAAACACTTACATACAGGTACGGGATACAGCAACGGAATCTTATTTTATAGACAGTTCCAAATTATGGGAAGGCCATCTCCCATAGGCTTAATTTTAATCAAATAATTCAGATTTTTGAAAATGATTTCCTGTTTCTCTGTAACAGTACCTTATACTTGATCCCAACTAAAATAACATGTCCCAAGTATTCCGGATAGCAGGTCCCATACCTGCATTTAGAAAATATCATACAGTATATTGCATTAGACTTTGTGGGTAATTCATATACAGTAGAAGTGACTTGGTATGACTTGAACTTGTTTGACATGTTGGGGCATAAATAGGCCAATATTGGCTGCAAACTCAGCCCCTACTTACTCAGTTAGCAGCTTATTGGTCTTTAAGTATAAAAAGTTATGATATCCCTGACCAATATCTGATCAGTGGAATATGTATCTCTCCTGACAAGTCTACATAGCCCCTTATGTAACCAAATGAACTAATCATGTCTAACTTTAAAATAACTAAAAACCCATATGTTATTATGACAATAATAACAAGTAACATCTACTAATGTCATGACAAGTAATGGCTAGTAAAATATTATATACAATAGCTGGTCCAACTTTTGGTTTCTGTTTATCACATTAAAGGTATTTTAAAAAACAAAAGTCTACCAACTTCCAGTAATTAGAGAAACACGTAACATATTTTTTTGGTTCCTCACCTTAATGTGCCTAACTGATTTATTCATTATTTTAAACATTGCGGTAATGTTGGCCTTTGGGCTTTTAGGTGCTGGAGGTTGTTAAAATGGTCATAGACAGGTACAGGGGCATTGTATAAAATGCTTTTTGAGTTTCTGTTCTCACCAAGGAGGGATTTGCACCATTTTACAGAGGAAATGATTATAACTGGACCTTTACACTTTCTTGTATAACCTCTAACTAAGAAGCCACCAACCTTCATCTAACATTTTATCTGAACACATACTCTGTAATGAGCACAGGGTGTTTAGCAGAAGGCAAGCTTTCCACAACACTACAAATTAATTCCAATTATTATAATTACATTTTTCTTTCCTACTAAATATGTCTTTGTAATTACTAGATATCATGAAATGAAAGCTGAAATTATTTTAAAGCACATATTAGAATTTAGTAGTGGAATCTCTCAAGGGAACGGTTGTTTACTTTATATTATATTGCTTTTATAGAACCCTTTCTGTCAAAATCTTTGGTACCAATGATCAGAGGCATCTAAATGTTGCAATAATGTAATTATTTAATGATTAATGTGATACTATAGTGAGAGGTGGTGACTCAGAGGTTGGTCACTGAGTTCTTATTCAGAGAAGGGTGAGTACCTGTGGTTACTCCTGGGTCAAATCCTTGGGCAGTACACTCAGTGGGGTTGTTAAAAGTGGCTCAAATTATGTATACAAATTAAATAGCCTCATGATTTTAAAAGATAGTACCAAACTTGAGAAAACTGGCACTGAAGAAGAAATTGCACTTTATAATATTTACATGCAGAACCGAATATTTACTGAACACATCTTTTCTATAGTTCAAGTCAGGTTTCTGATGGTACTTTGAGCCATTTTTAAGAGGTGTACTTGTGATTGATGAAGGCATTGGAAAAAGTCAGATGATTCTTCATCCATGCTGAGAAATATGAAAGCAAAGGTCATGCTCACTGGAAATGCTGCCAAATAATTTTTGTATAATAAATACATGAAACTGTTGAACCATTTCTTCCATATTAACAGGAATTGAAACAGTATTTACTTTTTACTTATTGAGTACCTTTATACAGGTATGGGATCCAGAAACTCGTAATCCAGAAGCTCTGAATTACAAATGGCTTGTCTTCCTTGGACTACATTTTAATCAAATAATTCAGATTTTTAAAAATAATTCAATAATCTCAGTAATAATATAACACCTTCTACTTGATTCCAACTAAAATATAATTCATCCTTATTGGAGACATACAAGCCTATTAGGTTTATTAAAATGGTAAATAATTTAAGGTAACTTAAGGTATGGAGATACAAAATACAGAAATATTCCTTAACCAGAAAACCCCAGATCCCAAGCATTCTGGATAACAGCTCCCACACCTGTATAGTTTATCCTAAATTTATTTTGGAAGGGGAAGCGGTATTTACCCTTGTGGTGATATAAAAATATACATACTATTCTGATACATATTTAATGAGGTATGTATATCTTATACATATTTAGCCTATAATTAAGTGCCTAAGTGAACAAAACGAGTAAGACTTTGAACATATCTGCCTAAGTGAAGTCTACAGTTCCTTTACATTGCCTGTTAATGGGATCTGTGAGGGCCTGTTGTTTCTTTCCTTGGACTTATACATATTGTTCTCCACAAACACATTTCTCAAAACCAACTTTGAAAGCATGTATCATAAATGGACTGATTTACTCCATGATAAACCAAAGCCTTCATTTGGTGAAATTCCTTCAATGATGTATTGTTATATTTAGGAAATTAAACTATCCGATTATTATTGTTTATGGCAGGCGAATGGCTAGAGATGCACCAAATCCAGGATTCAACCTTTTTCAGCAGGATTCGGCCGAATCCTGGTGCCTGGTCGAACTGCATCTAAAAAAAAATTACATGAGTTTTTATCACACAAACAAGTCAGTAAAATATTTTTAACCACGTGCTGCGCTCACAATTCACTTTCCCCCTTATTTCCCTAATTTTCATATGCAAATTAGGGTTCCGATTCTATTCGGTATTTGGCCAAATCTTTATAAAGGATTTGGCCGAATCCTAAAATAGTGGATTCGGTGCATCCCTAGTTAATGTACACACTTGAATGATTCTGACAACAAACAAGGAATAATTAAATGTCCTCCAGATCAGTCTTACCACCACAATTTCCAAATTTAATTTAATTATTATTATTATTTAACTGTATTTTTTGTCCAGCAAGTTGATCATGATGCTTATAGGGGTTCTGTTTCAAGGCAACAGTATACATTTTTAAATGCAAATTTTTAAATGTTAATGTTAATTGCTTTGTATGCACTGTCCCACCAAAATGGATGCTTTAAGTTTAATTTTCAAGATTTTCCCGTGCCAATATTATTTAAACCAGTAGATTTGTAGTAAAACATCAAGTCAACCTATAGAGACACATCTTGTGGTAACATAAAGGCCATAACAGTGAAAGTCTCCAACAATAATTAAACAATATTTTTCACAACAAACCCATTAGTAGCCCTTAGTGGCTTTAAATACAAGACAGAGCTAAAATAGAAGGCGAAAGCCAATAATCGTAGCCTTAAGTCTTACTGCCTCCACAAAATATAATTGTGTGTATTATGAACAATTACTTGTTCCTCTGAAAGATTATTGCAGTTGCAGTTAATTAAGAAATAGAAATTAGTCCCAGTTTTTTTTTTAGGTTTGTTAGCAAATGGTTCTAATAGTCAGCATAGTCATTTTATTCTGAAAACTGACCATTGAATTGGGAAAAAAGGGGCATGGAGTTTAAAGATTATATAGAGAAAACAAATGAGTGACCTGCTAATTATTAGTATCATGTGATTAAACAATTTACAGCCTCAATTTTAAGTAAATCCTGACCTTTTAAAATGAACTCCTTAGACATCTCACTTAAAATAGTTATACTCAGTTTATGGTTTGCTAAGTAGCATTTTGTTTAAGCTCATTTGGATTTAAGGGTCCCTGTTTGCTTTCCTATTTAGATTTAGTTTTCTGTACACAGATACAAATGAATCTATCAAAGGTTGATACGTTTTCCTTTATGATTTTAGATGGGAGCTGTGAAGATAATGGTATGTGTGTATGGGAGACAAATATAAGACCAATTTTGAAGTGAAATCCTTTTTTTTTTTTTAAATACTTCTGGGGTTTTTGCAAGGTGTTTTTGCCTTGAGCTATAATCATAACAACACTAGAATTTATTGTTTCTTGTAGCGAATTTCTTGGTGTTCAACAAAACAAAACCTATTTCCAGTTCAGATACATGGTTTTATATATCTGAACCATTTTATTAATGCAGATGGGGCTGAGCAAGGTCTGCATTGCAAAGGACAGCTCTATTCTAATGGAGCCTTACAAAAAAAGCTGTAAAGCAACTTTTAACACTGTTGCTCGCTGGATTTTCCCCAAAATATTCTTTCTTAATGGCTCTAGGAGACTGCCCTTTTCTGGTTTTCAGTATCAGTGTCTCTACTACAAAGGGCACATGTAGTCTATATGCTGCTAAGTACAAGAATGTCTTTTTCCTACACTTAGTTATAAAGGCCGTCAAGCAGCTTTTGACATTGTTATTCACTGCCTTCTACCCCAAAATATTCTTTCTCTATGACTCCTGGAGACTGTTCTACTCTTAGTTTTTAGTATCATAGTTTCTACCTTTCTGTTGTGGAGCTTGCTGTTATCATTGCCACATTCTTTGGTGATATCTGATCTTTCTGCCAATGTTTTATTGTTATTATGACACAATCCCTTTTGATGAAAACCAAGTATATCTATTCCCACTGAAAAAACATGATTTACTATCCTGGTCCTCTGCTTGGGTGCCATCTTTACTTTAACATTCAAATATGTTTTACTTTCTGAAATGCCAGTCATATTCCAGAAATCTTTGTCACATTTCCCATCTACTTTGTTTCACCCCTCTACAGTATTACTGAGGTAATATTTGCTTCCTCTCTTTCACACCTAGGGTTGCCACATGTTTGGTTTTGACCCAAACAGTGTGGTTTTTCTTAGGACTGTTCAGGTCTCAATTGTCTTTCTGGGTTTCAACCTTGTGAAACCTGAATAATAATCTAGCCAATGCCACCTCTTCTGTAATGGCCCTACCCCCCAAAGCACAACCATAACCCTAAATGCCATGACTCCACCTCCATATGTCAATGCTCTGTCTCAGATGTCAACATCCTGCCGTCTTGTCTGGTTTTTGGCAGGGTAACAACCATATTCATGCCTTATATTAAGTCATATTGTCCTATATCCTATGGGACATCTCTAATATACTTAAACTTGTGCCACCAATATTTACTTCATTATTTTATCAATCGTATAATTGTATTTGTAAAGTGCTACTAGCATACACAGTACTGTACAATTTTACAGTACAGAAAAGCACACAAAAGTAGGAAGAACATTATAATAAATAAAGAAATACATAAGTATAAATATATAAAGATTATTAGGTGTCATGTGTTTAGAGAGACAGTAGAAAAGAAGTCCCTTCCTGAATACATCTTCAAAAGTTCCTTCTCAAGATCTACACCTCTTTACTCAATATTCTATTTTTTGTCAGACTTTCCCCCCATTTTTTTTAGCTGGCAATTGCTATTTTTAGAGAAGTTTAACTGTGCTCTTCCTAGCTTTAGGTGCTCTGTTTTAAATTGAGAAACAAAAAAACCTTTACCATCAATTGTACTCTGCAGCATACACCAATAGCTTAGATATAATATTCTAGACTTTCTGCTGTGTCTAACTTTAATTTTTAATTTATCTTTTGCCTTTTTTGCCAGATCCAATAGTAATTACTTCACATCTCTTATTGGCCTGTAGTAGAATTTTATATTGTGAATGGCCTACTCCAGTTGGCAGTGAAAGACAAGAGGATAGTAAAATGTGAACGAGATGGCAAAAATACAAATATATTTTTTATAACAATAAGTCTAAAATTTTTGGTGTAGAGCTGGTGTGATACATTGCAAATAGAATGAATACGTTGATTGTCTACTGTATATTTACAGGCAGCATCTAAGCATCACTTGGGGGCTTCTTTATAAAAATGCAAAGTAAGCAGCTGTCCAGCTTGTATTCATTTCAATATTAACTATTTATAACCTTACAAAGACGCTGCCATTGTTAGAAAGTGAATTAAAATACGCTTTTGATGAAGTTTATAACTGCATCATCCAATAAACTGTGGAGGTGGTTGGGGGCACTATTAATCAAAGTACTTGCACCTTTGAATCCATTCCTGTACCTCACAAGTTCCCTGTAGATAACTTTTCTCCATCCTTTTAGGAGGAAACAAATAAAGTTCCTCCTTCTCCATCATGATGTTGTAGGTGGGAATTGATGAAGGAGGGCTAAATTCTGATCATAACCTATAATAATTAGCTAGTGGACATTGTAATTTGATACTGCTTCTAGGAGGTTTCAAACACCCTTTCAACCAATTGCCAAGGTTGTCTAGACAGACATAATACAGACTTTACTTCAGTAGTGATTAGAAGCACATATTTATGTTAATTGATTATTTCAGATTTTAATTACTAGGGCTGTATACTATTTTAGAATAGGTGTATATGTGTATCCTCATCATATCTAATGCAATTTGTTCAATCAAAGTCTGTCACTAAACTGAAACACAGACACACCAAAATATGAACTGCATTTTGGAAGGTGGCAAATAGTTTCCAATTCCAGATGGCTGTTGCAAAAACGACGCCAGTAAGTCAAAAACTAGGCTGCCGGTTTACTTATAGCTTTATGCTGCATCCTTGCTGTGCATCTGGACAGATTTCCTTTCCAGCACTGAATTAGTAGACATTTTTGTAAATGTTTGTGTTGACGCATTTTGCTTGGCAATTGATATCTGCATCTTAAAAAATCCATCTATTTATTCCTGTGACACCTACTGCTGAGAGAGGGAGAGCTGATCCACGGCAGACTCTGTTTCAGTTAAATGTAGCCAAGAACAGCTTATGAGTCAACCAGCAGATGTTTTGTTCTGTTTAGGTCAAAAAGAACTTGAGGGTCAGTTTAGTTTCCCTTCTAAAAGTCAATTTCAGAAAAGTCAACAGGCTTAGGAAAATGACCTGGTCAAGAGCATGGGGTACAGCACATGGAATAAAGCATCCCATGCATTTGCTGCCCAGTTTTCTGGATTGCATCCAGTTATTAGACAACAGAATATCTGATTATGTGCTTGGATTTCTATATTGATTTTGTGCACTCATTAGATGATTTGTATCCAAGCTTGTACATGTGACAGGTGCCTGATGAACAGAATCTCACTGGTTAGTTAGAATGGAAATATGTGAATCGATTAGACTTTGATCTGTTTGAAATATGAGTATTTAACAAAGCATTTAATTCTATTAAAGGAAAAGGCAGCTCTGCTGAAAACTATTGTTTCAAATTTTATCTGTGCAGACTATTTGTAGTGACTTGAAAAGAAAAAACAAAATATGCCGGTTTTCTGAGGGTGGGTGGTTATAAAGACTCCAGTCAAATTAGCAAGTGGGCGTTTTAGTGTACAGACTTATCAATTTCCTCCCTGCTAATTGAGATTTGTGAAACAAAGGCATTCCTGACAACTTTCAAGAGAACAATGAGGGTTTGTGTCTTAGTTTAGAACAAGTCAACATCAGATAATGGCCACCAATACTTTACATTACAGGTGAATATACTACTTTCTTCTGAATAGGGGAAGATAAAGCATTAGAAATGAGGTGCATTGGGGTGGCCTCACCTCTAGCCTTGTGCATGTTCTGGTTGTTATGAATAGATACTAATGTATTAGGTCACTTTCATTCCATGCCACTATTAGGAACAGGACTGAAGACCAAGATTAAGAAAGCCTGCCTTATGGCTTGTTTTGTCTTATTCCCAAGTTATATTTGTATTCAAACAACTTCACTATACCTTACCTTGGTCTAGATCACAAGGAACTGGCATGTGAGCCTCATTGTGTTACACTGAGCATTCAATAAACCAAGTAGCAGATAATGAAGACACACAAAAAATAATGTTAATTGGCCAAAATCACTAGGAACTGGCAAGAGACTGACCAAGAGTTAACATGAGTCAGAAAATCTCACAAAAAGCTAGCACATATGTTATTAAAGGAATTTTATACATGCATCAATAGCACGCTGCCAAAATAATGACAAAATTACAACAAGAAGTCTAATTTTAATAAGCCTGGTTCAGGGCTTGTCATTTCATCTTGCTTTTTTTAGCTTGTTGATTCTACTTCTGTTCCTATGTTGCATTATAATTACACCCACAACATTTAAAGGAGTTGCGATGTCAACTTTATTATTATTTCTTATTTTCATTATATTTGTTTGATGGTAATATTAAGAGGAAATGCCTATAACTATATTTTGAATTCTTGCCTCAAGTTTTGCCTATGGAGATCAATCTATTTTGTTTTCATAAACCTCATTACCTCCCCTTAAAATAGTCTTTTTAAACATAAGCCTTGTGTGATATTCTTAACAACACAATTACTTGAGTTCTAGTTTTGGGTAGTAGTAGGTGCACGGGTTATGGAAAAGCAAATGTATTAAATACTTACTTTGCATGAATCTGTTTTCTTCTGTTTGTGTTTATGACTTTTTGATGCCACTGTTAAAGGGGTTGTTCACCTTTAAATTAACTTTTACTATGACATAGACATTGATAGAGACAATTTGCAACTGGTTTTCATTTTAAATTTTTCGAGTTTTTCAGTTAGCTATTGGTTTAGCAATGCTCTAGTTTGGACTTTCAGCAGCTATCTGGTTGCTAGTGTCTTGTTTATCTTAGCAACCAGGCAGCGGCCTGAATGAGAGACTGGAATATGAATAGGAAATGAATGGAATAGATAAGGATTAAAAAATAATAATAAAAGTGCTTGCAGAACAATAGCTGCTTGTCAGCGTCACTGACTGGAATGGTGCAAAACAGGATGGCAAATGCTGTAATTCAAAAACTATAAAAAATAAAGAATGAAGACCAATTGCCAACTTGCTAAGAATGGAATATTCTATAGCAAGGGGCGAGACACCCGTTTAACAGCTATTCAAGAAGCTCTTAATTGCTCAAAAAGCGTAATTCCAATGACGACTCAATGAACACATATGCCCTCCCTTAAAACTACATTTTAAAGGAGGAACACAAACGTATATCTGGCAGATGCTTCCTATTTGCTAGCACATTTCATCATAATAACTAATCATCATAATAAAATATGATTATGTATATCCAATGAGCTGTATGTGGACTCCAAAGATATATCAATATGTTTAATGACCACCAGCCAAGTTCAAGGAGCTTTTGAGTTAGAAGCATGAAAATTAGGGCTGCAATTAGAAAAAAATGTTTCCTCCTGGGATCCCATATAATGGAACATTTACCCCCCCACCCCCACCTATAATATACTTAGCATTAGTGAACATTGACTGGCAATGATGGGTCTCACAACTGCTGTAACACCCATGTAACCTCCTTAAAACTATCAAAAAAAATTATGTGATTATTTGATTTGTGCTATTCATAGAGAAGTTACTCTTTAATCAACTGCTAAAAATAAGGCTGACCATTTTCTTTTAACAGTGCCTATTACTTTTGCCTGCAAAAACTGTTTACGCTTCCTTTATGAGAAGTGAACATATCAGCCTGACACCACACTGCCTGTGTATTAATAGGGATCATGCCCACCACAGTAATATTAATGATGCAATGTATTTGGATGCCCAAATGTCACCAGTACTGATTGTAGGAGATTGGGGGGAGATTACTTGTTCAGCACGGCAAGCTCAGGGCTAAATTGTAAGCATGAAATCTGTGGTTTATTTTTATAATAATATTTACAGCTGTTTAATGACCCTGAAAAGGTTCTGTACTCTGATTCTCTATGTTTCTGATCAGGAGTGTTTTATTCTTGCAGCAACAACCTTCGTTAAACAGTTACAAGATGAAATTTAGAAAGGAAATTTTCACGGGAGAGTTGTATTAAATATTATACTTTAGTCATCGTTTTTGCCAAGCATATTTTGTGTGTGTTTGTTATGCTAGATCTATTATGAGAAGCCTGGTCAAGTGCGGAGCACTATTTATTTAGTAAGTAATATTAAACCTCCTATAACGAGTATGCATGTTAACTCCTTTACTGATTATGATTGATGGGATGTAGTATGCCGAAGACTCCCAGGAATCCTTGGCAATCTGCATGTGCCAAAACCCAACAACTTTAATATATCTTTCTATGACCATAGAAGAGATACCAGTGCACATCAGTATATGTCATAGACTGTCAGACAGTTCAAGGGGCCGATTCACTAAGCTCGAGTGAAGGATTCGAATGAAAAATACTTCGAATTTCGAAGTATTTTTTGGGTACTTCGACCATCGAATGGGCTAATTCGACCTTCGACTACGACCTTCGACTTCGATTCGAACGAAAAATCGTTCGACTATTCGACCATTCGATAGTCAAAGTACTTTCCCTTTAAAAAAAACTTCGACCCCCTACTTCGGCAGATAAAACCTACCGAAGTCCCCATAGGCTTGCTAAACTTTTTTTGATCGAAGGATTTTCCTTCGATCGTTGGATTAAAATCCTTCGAATCGTTCGATTCGAAGGATTTAATCGTTCGATCGAACGAAAAATCCTTCGATCGATCGAACGAACGTTTAGCGCTAAATCCTTCGACTTCGATATTCGAAGTCGAAGGATTTCAATTCGAGGGTCGAATTTCGAAGTATTTTTTACTTCGAAATTCGACCCTTAGTGAATCTGCCCCCAAGTGTATAGAATGCAATGGCCAACTTGGGTCCTTCAGCTGTTGCTGGGCATTACATTCCATGTGACCTAAACAGCAAATGGAGGAAATTCTCCTACTGTACTGCAGCATGGAAGATTGCGTTCTGGAGTGTGAACTAAATTGTTCTGGCCTTATCCTTATGTTTAACTTTTTCTATTTTCCTCTTTATGCCCACTACCACCCTTCTGATTTTAAGGTTTGAACACTTTAGAACAGATTTTGGAGACCTTGGACAATGCTAATTTTGAGATGTTTGTCGAAAGTCATACAGAATCAAAAAGTATGGTTTGAAATGTGAAACATCAGTATTTAAATGTGTAATCTATGCAAGCATTACATTAAATAAAAAACCCTATGATATCTAAGGGCACTGACCCTCTTACCACCCTCGGGGAGTGGGGGCCCATGGTAATTAAAATGTAACACTGTTTTTTCATTACTACTTGCCAGTTAGGTCAGAGGTAGGACTGTTCTGCATATTTAAGTAATCTATGACAAGACCCTGACAATTTTTTAGTTTTTTTGTAATATTGTGATACTGTAATTTTGTCCCTATTTCGCCATGATTTTATAACACAAGTATTGGAACTTCTTGGCAGCAGCTGGAAAAGCAGGAATACCTAAATATTGGGATCAATTTGTGCTAATCTTCCAAAGGCATATTCTACCTCCATTATTTTTTTTAATTGCACTGATGTATGAGGGTAAACACCATCACATGTTCAAAAAAAGTACAGGTATTGGACCTGTTATACAGAATGTTTGGACCTGGGGTTATCCGAATAAGGGATCTTTCTGTAATTTGGACCTCCATGCATTGTCTACTTAAAATGAACATTACATAAACCCAATATAGTTGTTTTGCCTCTAATAAGGATTCGTTATATCTTATTTGGGATCAAGTGCAAGGAACTTTTTATTATTACAGAGAAAAAAAGAACTTACATTTTGAAAATCTGAATGAAAGGTAGCCTTCCTGTAATTTGGAGCTTTTGGATAATGAATCCCATACCTGTGTATCAAGACCAGCCAAGATTTTCACATACGGTATATCTGGTATATTTGTATTCTCAGATATTTCATTTTTGCTTACTTAAAAGGGACCTGTCACTCAGGCATAAAAAGCTGTATAATAAAAGTCCTTTTCAAATTAAACATGAAACCCAAACAGTTTTTTACTAAAACATCCATACCGGTTATAAACTTGTTTAAAAATCTCAGGTGTCCATCATATATTTATTGCCTGCCCATTCTCTACTCTTTAGGTCTGCCTGCTTGCTGTGATTTGAATTCCAAGACTAAAGACAAACTGAATTTTAATAATTTTTATAATGTAAAGTTTATTTTGCTTAACAAATATCATAAAATAGGATTTGGAATTATTTCTAGGGTGATAGTGCCCTTTAAATACTATATTTTTCTGAGATTATTATTATATAGTTTGACCTCATGTGTGTGTTTTTAGGGATGCGCTGAATCCACTTTTTGGGATTCAGCAAAATCCCAGAATCCTTCATGAAAGATCCATCTGAATACCGAACCGAATCCAAATCCTAATTTGCATATGCAAATTAGGGGCAGGAAGGAAAAGGTGGGGAAAACTTTTTTTTACCTTGTTTTGTGACGTAAAGTCATGTGATTTCCCTTCCCATCCCTAATTTACATATGCAAATTAGGATTCTGAATTGGATATGGCCAGGCACTAGGATTTGACCGAATCCTGGCCGAATCCCAAACTAAATCATGCATTCGGTACATCCCTAGTGTTTTTGGAAGATGATGAAGATACAGATATTAAATGTGTTTTATTTTTCTACTGTATGTTGATTATATGTGAAAGCTGGGATTATACAGAAATATGATTTAAAAACATTACATAGCACTCCCACTCAGGGAGGGGGTGTATTGTTTTTTTCTATAATGAATTTGTATGCCAATAATATTTCTTACAAAAATAAGCACTGGAGTATTTTTTCTGTCTCTTCTAAATAGTTATGATACTACCAGAATGACAATATGTGGCTAATTATGATTAAAAAAATGTAGTACATCTGACATATTCTGAGATTATCTCTAGAATGTATTTCAGAATTGAATCCTTTATACCAGTTCATTTTATATATTTCTAATTGATGCTGTCAGTTTGTCAGTGACAACATTAATTCTGTCATTTTTTTTCCATGACAACATTAATAAGTAGATCGGCTCCGTGACTGCTTATATCTATGTCTTCTACATAGATTTTTATGACACCTTTTGTTATTAATATTTTGCAGGTTAAATTCTTAAATGTTTTTCAGATCCACTAGTCCATCTTCTTAAAATTTAATATACCTTGTTAATGCTTAGTTGCAAACACTGAAGGATTTTTATGATTATAATCATGTGTTACAGCACCTAGTACTGTTTCTAAGCAGCATACTAATCAGCTTAATGAGATATTACTGCACTTTTTGTTGACTAAAGCAAAATCCTTTTTATTGTTGGAAAGCCTGTCCTTTTATTTTTATTCAAAACATTATCATGTTTTATTGCATGCCAAAGTGGCTGTGGGCTCTGCAAATATTGTAAAAAAAAAAACTTATATTTTATTTGTATTATGAACTCACTCTCTGTTTATATGTTATGGCACTAATTTATATAGGCACTGACAGAAATCTTTCAAGCTCACATGACAGCATATCGTGCTTATTTAAAATATCTTAGTAATGTAGGGCCTGCAACTGCATTCATGCTGTTTAAAGGGGAAATTCAGTGCCACAAAAATATCCTGGTTTGAGAGCTCAATATATATTTGTTATTTTTGTAAAATGTATATAACCATGTGGACTATTCATAAAGTGTATACTTTATATATCTGACAAGTGTGACCTTAAGGCAGGTATAAACCCAGGCATAAACCAAAATATTGGTGGTGCTGGCAAATTAGCATGTCTGGAAAGAGTATATGAGAATTATAATGACAGAAGAATATATGTAAAAGGATAATGGCTGAATAATTACAAAATGAATTTCTCAGATCTGATACTTGCTAAAGATAACAGCACTGGTTAACTGTACTCCTGTCAGTAATTTTGCCCATATATGATAAAGCATTGTGGGAAATGAAGGTATTATATAAATAACTTTAGTCTAATGTTAGTGTGGTGACCTTTTTTAGTAGATGAATGTATTCATATGCAATCCTTCATTATTAATTTATTAGTACTATTCTTTGGTGAGTTGTATATGTGTATTTATATGAGTACTTTTTATTCTTCTAATAACATGCTCATGTTTTTTTATTTTTTTTATTAGGGATGGAGGAAGCTAGTTTGTGCCTTGGAGTTTCATCAGCTGTGCCTGAAGTTGACACACATCTTAACAGCACCTTGATAAATGGCCAGTATTCAATGAGTCAGAAGTTGCATCAGATAACTTCCCAGCTCAGTCATGCCTTCCCAGAGCTTCAGAATCACCAGAAAACAGAAGAAAATTCAACTGCAATAGAAGAAAAAAGCCATGTGTCAATGGCAAATCAACCAATCAGCAGTCAAATGGCTATGTTGGCCAATCAGCTGAATCGAGATGTTGACAGTGGTCTTAATGGAAGAGTTGATCTTCAACAGTTTTTAAATGGACAAAACCTTGGCATTATGTCCCAGATGAACGACATAGAGGATGATGCAAGGAAAAATAGAAAATATCCATGCCCATTATGTGGTAAACGTTTCCGTTTCAATAGTATTTTATCTCTTCACATGCGTACTCATACTGGGGAGAAACCATTTAAATGTCCATATTGTGATCACCGAGCTGCTCAAAAAGGTAATCTTAAAATTCACCTACGCACCCACAAACTTGGAAATCTTGGTAAAGGTCGTGGAAGAGTCAGAGAGGAAAACAGACTTTTGCATGAGCTAGAAGAAAGAGCAATTTTAAGAGACAAACAGATGAAAAACAGCCTACTTCAGCCTAGACTTGACGTTAAGCCACAACAGCACTTACAGCAATCTTCTCTATCTAACTGTCATATATCTGTACCAGCTAATAATAATACTTCTGATCTTTCCAGCAAAGCACCTTCTCCAAAGCCGACACTTGTCCAGGAGGAAGCAGCCACTCCAACAACTGGATTCAGGTGCACATTTTGCAAAGGAAAATTTAAGAAACGTGAGGAACTAGATCGGCATATACGAATATTGCACAAGCCTTACAAGTGCACACTTTGTGATTTTGCTGCCTCTCAAGAGGAAGAGTTGATTAGCCATGTTGAAAAGGCTCATATAACAGCAGAATCGGTGCAAGGCCAAGGGTCAAGTGGAAATGGAGAACAGTCAAACAATGAGTTTCGGTGTGAGGTTTGTGGGCAAGTGTTCAGTCAGGCATGGTTTCTGAAGGGTCATATGAGGAAGCACAAAGATTCCTTTGAACACTGTTGTCAGATCTGTGGTAGACGATTCAAGGAGCCTTGGTTTCTGAAAAACCACATGAAAGTTCACCTAAACAAGTTATCTGTAAAGAACAAATCTCCAAATGAAGCAGAGGTTCCTGTGTCTATGAGCAGCGTGTCACAAGAGGCACATGCAAATTTGTATTCCAGATACATATCTTGCTTACAGAGTGGTTTCATGTCTTCAGATAAAGCAAGCTTAAGTGAACGTAGTCACATTTATAACAAAGGTGACCTGCCTCTAAAAGAAAAAGAAGTTCTTGGAAAATTGCTTTCACCAATATCTGGCATTGGCCATAACATGACAGAAAGTGAGAAACATTCCTTAATTGGCTCACTCAACCTGGTGCCACCTCTAAAGTCTAGCTGTATTGAAAGATTACAGGCAGCAGCTAAGGCTGCAGAGATGGATCCAGTCAACAGCTATCAAGCTTGGCAGCTAATGGCAAGAGGAATGGCTATGGAGCATGGATTTCTCTCTAAAGAGCAGCAGATGCAACGCAACCATGAAGATACTTTAGCTAATGCTAGTTTTCTCTTTGATAAAGACAAGAGAGAATATGTCATAGTAGGAGCTGATGGTTCCAAACAAAAAATGCAAAATCATTTACTTCACAGTTCTAAAATTTGCAGTCATAGAGATATGCCATCCAAATTAGACCTATTAGAAAGTACCAGAGATTATCTGTCACATAATATGAGTCAGCTAGACTATAATATGCATAGAGGTACAAAAGATAAACCAACCGAGTGCCCTGACTGTGGGAGGGTTTTCCGAACATATCACCAGGTTGTTGTCCACTCACGAGTACACAAAAGAGAGAGAAAAGAAGATGAAGAGGCTATTCAGATGAGCCTTGAGGAAAGACGGGGATCAGGGAGTGACCAAGAATCTCAGTCCATCAGCAGATCTACAACCCCAGGGTCATCCAACATTACTGAAGAGAGTGGGACCGGTGGAGCACTATCACAGACAGGAAGTGCACAGGAAGACAGTCCTCATCCTTCATCACCATCTTCATCAGGTATAGAATGAAACCCATTGAATAAAAAATAATTCAGCATATCACATTTTAAATCTTAATATTTACATTCCACATAGTAAACACATACAAGATGACTTCAAGATGACAACCCACCTTTTCAGCTGATTCTTCATACTGTTTTGTCACATGACTGACAGTTGAAAATTGGCTTGGGATAACATGGCAGTCTGTTACATTTCCCTCTATACAGTATTAAGGTGGGGGATGTTTTAATGTATTGCAATACTGCCTTAATCATAACAAAGGATTAGAGTAGAGGATTGGTGTGGGGATGTTACATTATTCTACTTAAAGTAACAGTAACACCAAAAAATGTAAGTGTTTTAAAGTAATGAAAATATCATGTTGCCCTGCACTGGGTAAACTGATCTGTTTGCTTCAGAAACACTACTATAGTTCATATAAACAAGCTGCTGTGTAGCAATGGTGGAAATTGAAAAAAATGCTATATGGCACAGGTTAAATAGTGGATAACAGATAACACCATTATGTTCTACAGAGCTTATCTGCTGTGTAACCTGAGCCTTTTATCCTTTGAATGGCTGCCCTCATTGCTACACAGCTGCTTATTTATATAAAGAATAGTAATGTTTCTAAAGCTAACACACCAGTGCAGGGCAACACTGCATTATATTTTTATTACTTTAAAACACTTTCATTTTTTGATGGTATTGTTCCTTTAACTTGTAACAATTCAAACTGTATAGACTTGATATCTTCACAATAGGCTACTCACATTAAATTCCATATTTTTTAAATACTCATTGCTACAACAATGCTAATTCATGTAAACAAGGTTAATTATAGGCTCCAAAGCTCATTTACTGACAGGGAAAGGAACTGTTAGTTGCAATCCATATGAGAATTAAGTTAGGTGCATCCTTTACCTGCGATTATTGTTTTTAAATTAAATCGAAGGCCTAGCATGTACTATGCATCTCAAAATAGAAATGTATGGTAATTTCCAGATATTTTCCACCCCACAGTTTTAACACTTAGGGGTCTAGTTTAGATGATGATAATTGCCAGTGTATTTGTATCCATGTTGTGTAGAATATTTTTGAATAATGCAGAATCAGTGTCTGCATTGCCCTTGGGTAAGATGGTGTGGCTCCCTTTTAGTGTGTTAAATTATATTGTGATAAAGCATCTGAGATACCAGTGGTCTAATCAAAACACCCCATTGGTGTAAAGGTCAAACCTGCTCTTTAGCCTAAATAATGCACATCATCACAAAGCTCATCATAACTTGTAATCCACTGTGCTGTATTTTTCCATTTCTTCACATTGGAAAACTGTCCTGTTTGTGGCCAAGAATCCAAAAATCAAAGATCTATAATGTAGACCCTGTACTGTTAAAGCTGCTCACGCAGGATCATTATATTGAAATGAGTACTTTATTGCATATTTAGAAAAATGAGCTTCTCCTAATACTGTAATCATTGTGCAAGCCTAACAAAAGAGGAAATTGTGCCATACCAAATATACTGTTACTAATGGCAACATTGATTTCTGCAATCATCCATTAAGACTAGAAAATGAGAGACAGTTTGAGGAACCTTTAGGCATTTCATGCCCACTGTTAAAGGTCTGTTGCCGGCTGCTCTTTGTAATATGTCTTGCTATCATCTGCCTTCAATGAATATTTAACATGGGAAGCAAACAGTAGCAGTATTGAAACAGCACGTTTCTTGTTTAGGGATATATATTTTAAAGGTGCCGTTCATTAAAAAAATACATTGTGTTCAGTTACAGCTCATAATATCAGGTTGTTCACTTATAGTTTTATACCTTAGTTTCTGGCATTTCTTAGCAGGAGAAGCTTCTATCCTTTCAGAGCAAGCTCCCTGTATTATAAAGTCTGCTACAGAGCTGCACTTCTATTTCGGGGTCAAACACCATATTCTGCAGCTGCAGAGAAAGGGAAGCAACTAACTGGGACTTAAATTAAATTCATTCTTAAAACATACATTTTAGAAAAATGTTAAACAGAGACTAGACAGCAACTGGAATAAGTCAATACCTGTAGTTTATTATACGAAAACTATTAGGGGCAGATTTATGATTCCTCTCATGATTCCTTTTCCTATTTTTGCTGCCTGGAAGACAAATTAACTAGCAGTTCTTGTTTACTAATCATTTGCCAGTGTTCCTAGTGATTGACTAGGTAACATTAGGTGTTATAGTTCAGCACTGCTGTTAAATTCTAATACCCGACAGCAAAGAACTGAGTTTGGCTCAGAACAATCTAATCAATTCTGACTCACCAACACATTGAAAAAGCCAAAAGCCTTTGATAAATGTGGCAATTTGTTTAACACACTTTTCAAGCTGTCAGGAACGTGTTAATAACTGTGAGAAAATCAAAGTACTGGGAAAACCATCAGGATTCCTGGGTTTAGATTTTAATAAATCTGCCCCTGAAGGTCAGCTGCCCTTTTAACCTATTTCTCTCAAGGCATACTCAAAAGGCCAGAGTTTAACCCATTAGAAGGGCTAAATGATAAAGGGTAAGACTGGCCAAATGCTAAAAAATATAAAATTAGAATATGGCATTTTAAAGCACCTTAATATACATTATACATTTTCAGTGATTTTAAAATAATTTGTAAATAAAATTAACAATAAAATCAATATATCTTTCTATTTGATGCACTGTCTGCCCTGACTACACGCTGTAATGGTCAGATGCCCTCAAGCCATGACTTCAATTCCCTGAGTGCATATTCATCACAGAATTGTGCAAGGTATTGTGGGATTGGAGAAATAAGTGAGCAAAGCAGACAGGTATTGCTTTCAATATCACATGCATTTACACACATTTTTTTAATTAGTGATTAGGGCTTGTTTTTGTGGTAAGGTCATTATTGTGTTCCATGTGTTTTTCACACACACTACATATATATATATATATATATATATATATATATATATATATATATATATATATATATATATATATATATATATAGATAGATAGATAGATAGATAGATAGATAGATAGATAGATAGAGATATATATATATATATATATATATATATATACACACACATTAATATACATAATGAATAAAACAAAAACAAATAGAAGATACGTTTGGCACCATATATCCAGAACCCGAGCTAAGCTCCTTGGTCTCGGTTCTCACTTCTCCCTCTAATTGCCGCCTTTCACCTCGGGAGGAGCCCTCGGCTAATTTGGTGCCGCCAGGTCTTATTTGAGAGAGGAGCTAAGCTAACGGTTCTGGATGAGCAAAGGGGCATGATCGTCTCACCAGGATACTGGAAGGAAGAACACCATCCGAAACAGGCAGGCCGGGCCAGCACAAGCAGAGAATCGTCAGACAGGCCGGAATCGGATTGGAGAGTGTAGAATAGAGGACAGGTAAAGGATCAGGATTGGAGAGATCAGAGTAGTCACGGACAGGCAGGTTCAGGATTGGAGAGGTCAGAGTAGTAAAGCAGGCAGGCAAGGGTCAATACACAGTAACACAGAAAGGATAAAACTTAAGCAAGGCACCTAGGCACTTTCTAAATAGAACCTAACAACAGGCCGTTTGCAGAACACTGAATTCCCCTTTTATACAATTTGAATTTCACGCCCTTGCGCATGATGTCATCACGCTGGTACATTAGTCATTACAATAACAATGTTTCCAGTTAATAAACATGTTATATGTATGACAACATACATTAAGGCTTTAATGCATATATCATATATTTGCTTTACAAATTAGCAGTAATTATCCATTTATTCTGCTCCTGTTTTTTGCACTTTGCACACTGCCTCAGTGGTTGTTATCGTGATGAGACAAACATAACTGGATTGGGCTGCTGTAGGGGTATCACACAGAAGTCTCCAGACTGCCGGTTGAATCACCTGGGCAGCAAGGCAGTGTCGTGGAATTATACAGGAGATCATTTGAGGTGAAAGATAAAGTTTGATGCAAGCTTGGTGGATTCTGAACTCAAAAAGAATCAGAACCCTGAACAAAGGAATCACAGAGTTTTTATAGACCTGTAAAAAGGGAGTTACTGGTGGGATGGGAGAGCATAGAGATATCTCTCGACTACGATGAAACACAAAAAAATGCTCTTACAGCCAAGCAGGTGGATCTATGCTTAAGGCCAGGGTACTAGTGACCAAAGCTAGCTTGAGAATTGAATCCAAGTCAGGGGGCTCCCAGGGGAATCTGCATACTCAGAATTGTATTCTCTTTCAGTAGCAGAAGGTTTATGGGAAAGTAAAACAGTGTTATGTTTTCAGCTTGATAGGAGAATTCTGCAATATATTATTACTATTTTAGAACTCCTGAGCTATTCGTACATACACACATATAGGGGAACAGACTGAGCCATGGTGGGATTTTGATTTCTACTATACAGTATACCTCTAGAGGCATGATTAACTTTATTGTAGTATTTATGGGCACTGTTATGTCATTTTAAATGTACAGTAAATACATACATTGTATTGTGTGTGCTAAGCATTTACATGAAATTGACACTAGTATACGAGTATATTGATTAATTAGAATGAGAATTTGGCATTTTGGTTATATGGATGTCACATAGTGAAAGGTAGTTCTTTAGTAGCTGCCCATATAGACCATGAGTAGGCAGTTATAAAACATAAACTCTTGTACTATGAGATTGGTAACTATTGTTTAACTCTGGCTTTAAGGGCCAGTATGGAGTAGTCTATGCAACTAAAATTACCTCCCACTCTGTGTTCTTTGGATTCCATAGTGAGCCTTAAATGTTAGTACACACAGAACACACAAACATATCCTGCCCACAATATAATCTGGCAAGTTTGGTTAACTATTGTGTTTTTTGAAACTCATAAGCACTGATATTAAAATACTGATTAGGGAACATCTTAGTTTCCTAATTTACCTATAGTTAACACTGTAATACTGTTGTATTTGGATAAAGCTGTGATATATTTTTGTGCCTACTTGGAAGGCATTTATGAATCCTGTCATCCTCAAATAAAAGCTCAGCCTTGATATTATTTAGTACTCCATTTTTGTTAATTAGTATTGTTTTGGGATCTTGTTAATTTCTATGGGCAGTTTTTAGCACTCCGCTCACAATATAATTTTGTTTTTCTCAGTACATATTGATGATTGTTCTTGTATTCTCTTTAGACGTAAATCTGGCTTTAATGGCTAATTTTGTGAGTTGTGTTAATTTTATGTTTTGTGCTGTAAGTGCACCTTTTTAAGTGTGTAATATAGAACATTCATTAATGCCAGAATAAAACAGGACTTGCAAAATTAAGTAACTTTTCTTAAACTGAACAAATTCTCAGTCTCTTTTTAAAAGACATAATGTGTATCACTGCTCTTTCCCTTTCTTCCTTTTATAAAACCAGGTCACAAGGGCCTGAGAAACTCCTTTTTTAATCTAAGCAGGGAATCCTTCTCCTTAGCTAGTGCTGTTAACATGATAGTAGTTTTGAATTTGTGATACCCCCCTCCTTTTTTTTGCAGCACTCAAAATATTCTCCAGAAAAAAAACTTTACAATGAACAGCAGTTGAAGCTTTGTTATATGATGCCATGCTTTGAAAAGAAGGACTGGAAACAGAGCAAAAATGACTAGCTGGGGCTTGGAAAAGGAAGGGTCAAGGCTAGCTGTAATCAAACAGTTATTGCCAAATGGTGTGACTGTCACTGCCCGCACTCCTGTGGTATGCAACTGTTTGTAATGAGAATAAAAAGATGGATGAATCAGTGAACATGGGAAAATGACACCAGTGATCCAGAAATAATGCTCTCTGAAACAATGAGAATTTTAAAGGCACTAACACTTCAATTCTCTAGTAAACAAAGAAAGTTAAGCAATGCACATAATATCACTCTTCTAAATAAACTCACATATAGACAAGACTAGGCTTGTCAAACAGTTACATATCTGGGTATTTATTCAGAGACTATGGTGCATGTTATGTTGTAGACTAGTGACTATTCATGGAAATAGCTTGCTGACGGTCAAATGGTATTACATATACCACTGATATGGTTGCATATATTTATGTGGTTAAGTAAAGTAAAAATAAAACCAAAGTCTATCAACCCCTCCTAACAAACTCCAGTGGATATATATATATATATATATATATATATATATATATATATATATATATATATATATATATATATATATATATATATATATATATATATATATATATATATATATATATATATATATATATGTATATATATATATATATATATATATATATATATATATATATATATATACAGTATATATATATACACACACACATATTCTTATATGCACCTATCGCTACACTCACGTGTATAACTACATACTATGTAGATTTTAGTATCACAAAAGCCTTGGAAATTATGCTTGATTGAGAAAATCATCTAAGCCATGCTTAACGGAGTTCATGTATTTGTAAATAGTTACCATGTCTCCTCACAAGCACCTTTTCTCCAGAGTAAACAACCTCAAACTTCACAGCCTTCCCTCATAGTTTAAAGGAGAACTAAACCCCCTTTTAGGCAAAAATCCCGACTAGCCCCCCTCTGCTGGCCCTCCCCCTGCACAGTGCTGCAGCAGATTGTGTCCCCTGTAGGAATACTGACCTGCACCTGCAGAAGAGCGCAGCGGAGCTCACGGGCACCATCTTTCGGTGCTTCGGTAGTCTTTGGGTCTTCTTCCTTACCTTCGGCAATTTCAGTCTCTTTCGGCGCATGCACAGTTGTAACAAACCGGAAGATTGTTTCAACTGTGCATGTGCCGATAAGCCGATCACTTCGCGAAGAACACCGAAGCGACAAAGATAGTGCCTGTGAGCTCTGCTTCAGGTACGGGTCAGTATTCCTAGAGGGGACACATCTGCTGTAGTACTGTGCAGGTGGAGGCAGGGAGTGGGGCCAGTGGGGACTTTTTCCTAAAGGGGGGTTTAGTTCTCCTTTAACTCTTTTCTCTTTATTATTGAGCAGAATGTGGTGTAATAATATGATAATACAGCTATGGGTTTTTTTATTCTGAAACCCTTTATCCAAATAGCTCTGAATTACGTGAAGGCCTTCTCCCAAAGACTCCATTTTATCCAAATAATCCAAATTTTAAAAAATAATTTTTTTTTCTTGGTAACAATAAAAAGTACCTTGTCCTTTTTGGAGGCAATACAATCCTATTGGTTTTAGTTAACGTTTACATGATTTTTTATCAGACTTAAGGTATGATGAACCAAATCACACAAAGACCCTTATCTGGAAAACTATAGGTGTTGTGCATTCCGAATAATAGGTCCTATAATGAGTAACAACATACAGTACAGTCAGGGGCCACACAGGTGGCAGTCTTTTCTTGGCAGCACCTTCCTGTAAAATTGTTGATCGTTTCTGATATTTGCATTGTTAATTACCCTGCAGTTACAATGAGAACAGTCAGGTACAGAATGCATGCTGTGTTTAACCTGGGTAAGGTGTACCTAATCAAAAATATGCAAGTGCATTTATTTCTCTGAACTCAATATGGTGGCAGGGATTCACGTTCCAAAATGATTACTTTTCACTTAACACACCCATAGTTGTATATATTATATATATTTATTTATATTTGTTATAAAGACTCCATTTTATCCAAAATCCAAACTTTTCAAAATGATTTCCTTTTTCTCTGTAATAATAAAACAGTACATTGTGCTTGATCCAAACCAAGATAAAAAAATAATCCTTATTGGATGCAAAACCAGCCTATTGGGTTTTTAATTAATGTTTACATGATTTTCTAGTATAAGATCCAAATTACAGAAAGATCCATTATCCGGAAAACCCCAGGTCCTGAGCATTCTGGATATAAATAACTATTTTTTTATGAACTGCCTTTTTTTTTTTAAACATCTTTATAAGAAAGAATATAATAAGTGTATTGTTCTATAACATAGTCATTACATAGTATTTTAAGGATTGTCATATTTTTGTAATACTACAAATCTAGGAAGCTTTACTTTAAATCTTGATCAAATGACCTTATTTGTGTTCTAAATTGTTCTATCATACCCAATCCCATGCTTCAGCTTAGTAAGGAAATATTTCTCTTTCATGCATTATATGGTATATCTCCTGTTCATTTTAATACACGACTTTCTCCCCAATATTGGTACAGCCCAAAAGCAAAGCCCAAGTAAGCCAAAGATCTCTGGGAAAAAATAGAGGGATTAAAATCGACTTTTTTTTTCTTGTGCATTCCAATTGTTCTTAAAATATTTGGCAATGTCAATTAGTAACTGAGCAGAGTTAGCTGATGAACACAATTTTCCACAAGACTGAGCACCCTATTGTTGTCGAGCTAACAGCAGATTTCTAAGGTCATTATCATTCCCTGGTAGCTTGGCCCAGCTGCTAAACATTGCTAAAGCCAAACTTTGAGCAGGGGTTTTGGGATGGTATGCAGAAACAGGGGGTTGAAGGCAAAAAGAGGGAGAGGAAATCACATGGCCCTGCACTAAAAATGTTTCTGTTTAACACATTATAAGCTATTACTATTAAAAATACATTAATTAACTGTATTAAGTAAAGAAATAATTTTAGCCCTTAACCGTCCCAGTGCTTCCCTTGTTTTATAGTTTAAAATAGTATATTAGGCTGTGCAGTCATATATACACATTTTTCACAAGAAGAGTGAACGTTAAACTTCGTGCTGCTCTTTTCACATTTTGATTTGCTGTCTTTCTTTGATTCCTGCAATTTTTTCATCAGTAAAATCTAATTACCCCCTACTGTATACATCCTGGTGTGTTCATTTAGTGCCAGATTTGAAGCTGAGCTATGGAACATTTTGGGGCTTCAGCATATATAAATATGTACAAATTTAGAAAATCTGTAAAAAAATGTGTTCCTCTTGTAAAGCTAGTGGTCCTCTTCATTTTTATTTGTTTTCCCTATTAAGTAAGTGGCATTGCTAAGATCCATGGGGTGATGCTCACTGAGTCAGGTTCCCTATTTGTATATTCATTAGGTGCAAGTGAGCTGCCTGTACAGGAGCAATGTGCAAAGAGAGCCCTAAAAGCAAAACCTCTTTGAGGCAGTAGTTATTTTCAAAACTCCCTTCTACATGCTCTGTATTTTCCAAGTAATACAATTCACAATTCACCATGCAGTCTGAACAAGGGGACACAACATGAAGGGAGCAACATAGAAGTGCGATACGTTATTTTGAATAACCTTCCAGAAGGTGCTGTGGGTAATAATTCATGATAGGGAATCAAATACATGAGGGGAATATATGCAAAACCTGAATTAAGAATCTAATTAGCAGTTTGGATGGACCAACTAACTTGTTTCAATATCCGTTTCTATGTTTGACCCGGGCAGTGTTAAGGCCACCGTCTTACCTTGTTCCACATGACCTTCCCCCCTTCTCCATGCAACTGATCACACACAATAAAGACACTTGGAGCCCATGATGGAATTTAAAGGCTGCAGCTTTATTAAAACATTAATAAATGTAAATAACCACAAGTAACTGTAATATAACAGTAACCCACGGGAATGCTTGCCTCAATGGTTACTCCGCGGAGTGACCGAGCCAATGCCATGCCGGCCACCAGGGTGCTGCCCTTGGATGGGCAAGTAGTAGCAGATGGCCTCACTTAACTTTACCTCCCGGGGCCCTTACCCGGAAAGGCATCAACCCACCGCAGATAGGGTACTACAGGCCCATTACCCCACACTGGCAAGCATTCCCCCCCCACATTTCCCATAGCTGAATACCTAGCAACTTAACCACCGTAAAATTTACCAGTCAAAAAAGGGGGTGGGAGGATGCTGCTTCACCTCACTGCTCCAGAAGGATGGCTGCCAAATGGTTCCAACTGGATTTACCCTGCTGGTAAGCCCTCCCTATTTTATACCAGCAATCCTGACCCCTCCTTTTACTATAGCCTGCCTAGCCTGGTCAAAGCTTCTCTCCCTCCACTTGGCTTGTCCAGGAAGCCCTAATACTTCAAAACCCTCCCAAAAGTGAAAATCCAAATAGAAGGGTGTAGAGTAGTAGTGAGTAGAGTATATAATCACGGTCGGACTGGTTACCTGGGGCCTCCGGGGCTGCTGTCTCAGGGGCCCCCTTCATGCCCCCCATTGCAACCCCCCCACACAAGTGCATACCTTTTCTTGCAGCAACTGAGACAGGAGAGGGAAGGTGGGGCGCAGCAGTGAGAGATTTAGACAGGGAGCAGGGTATGTTTGGCGGGTTTTTTCCCAGCCCAGTCCAACCCTATATATAATATCATCACATGTTAAAAGGCATAGTCAGTTAACAGGGGGTGCAGACAAATATTAAGAATAACCTAAATTAAAAACAACATAAAACGACATCCAACATGCAGTATATATTCCCCTACACTATGAAAAATTCATAAAAAAATGTAAAGCCAAAACTGTATGTATAGGGGTATCCTTCTTGAATACAGTTTCCACATTTAACATCTGCATGCTGTTAGTGATATACTGCCTTGCATCCCACTAAGGCTGTTGCCATAAGACATGAGCCATAATACATGGCTAAAGGAGATACATGTGAGTTGCCGGCACACAAGAAATACAGCTGGCACAGCAATCTGTCACAACAAGGACCTAAAGGGGACTGATCTGCAGTTATCAGGGGATTGCTTTTTGAACAGCTCCATATGTCTGCACTGACAGGATGAGCAATCTAGAGAAAAGGGTGTTCTTATCGGTAAATATTTTATTTTTGTCAGCAGTTAGTCCCTCCCTTTAATTCCTATGGCATCACAGGACAGGGCCACTATAGTAAATGGGCAAAAGGGGCAATTACATCGGGGCCCACCAGGACAAGGTACAGGACAGTAGTTCTTTAAATAACACCTGCCTCAAGATGGCTTTGCTTTCAGGGCTCTCTTTGCACATTGCTCCAGCACATGCAGCTGACTTGCACCTATTAGATATAATACAAATGCTGCTGCAGGGATTATCAATGCACTGAAATTAATGCACTTGAACCCACAAGACACAATCTTAAAACATGAGCGGTAATTACTAGTTAATATGAAATGTCTTTTGAATGAAGCACCCCCCCCAGAAATGGCAGACCCCTCATTTTAATCAGATAACACCCTGCAAAAAATACCAGTATTATTTTATTTTTCTTATTTTAACTTTGTTAAAAAAAATCATGAGTGTCTCGTTTTGTCAGGCAATATAATTCACAGCATATATATATATATATATATATATATATATATATATATATATATATATATATATATATATATATATATATATATATATATATATATATATATATATACACACACATCTAGAATTTTATACCATTTCTATAATAACAAATATGTTAAGTTGGGTTTGTACCACCTATTTATTAGAGCAGGGGTGGGGAGCTGCTGAGGCCCACTAGAGTTTTAAATCAACCCAACAAGAAGGTAAGGATGCCTTGTGTGTAAAAGACTGAATTATATTAAACGTGCTATGCAACTATGCAAGAACACAAAGCTACATAAATGGGGAAGTATATTAGAAAAAGCTTATACTGGGAACTTTTAATTTTCGAATTAAAAAACTTCGAATTTTGAAGTAATTTTTGGGTACTTCAGCCATCGAATAGGCCAAATTCGACTTCGATTCAAATTGAAAAACCTTTGAAAATTCGACCACTCGAAAATCGAAGTACTGTTTCTTTAAAAAACTTCAACTTCGACACTTTCGCCACCTTAAACCTGCCAAATTGCTGTTTAGCCTATGGGGGACCTCCTAGAACCTATCTGAGGCTTTTGGGCAAGTTTTGAGAAGTCAAAAAATTTTTTTTGAAAAATCCTTAGAATCGTTCGATTCAAAAGGGTTAAATCGTTCGATCATACGATTTTACTTAGATCGTACTTTGATCGAATACGCCCGTTTTCACTGGAAAAAATACTTTGACTATCGAAGTACTCAAATTCAATGGTCGAATTTCGAAGTTTTTTAACTTTGAAAGTTGATTCTTGATAAATATGCCCTATGTGTATGTTTAAAATGTGTTTGTTTAGTGTATAGGTTTGTCAGTAAATCATACTGTTAGCCCAAGAGAAACCATTGCAATGGCCTGCTAACAAAGAACCTTCTGTATGCTTCTCCCAATCTAGCTGTATTGCACAGGAAAATACAGCAAGCTGACCTGTCATGGAATGATATTTTTTTTCTCTTAACATGCTATTATTTGAAACATTTGATAGGCCTCTTTATTAAAAATACAGAGATAATAGGGAAAAAACAAGATTAGAAAAAGGAAAAACAATATATTTGTATTGCACTGAAGGCAAACATTAACTATTGTTTGGATTGGCAGTCTTTGATTCTAGAGGATAATAAACAGAATTTCATAGTAAAAACAATATTTACCATGGATGCTCTTTTCTGGGTAATTTTTTGGTTTTAGATTCAGTGAAATGCAAAGCAGCAGTTTTTTTTAAGCTCAGCTGTTATAACTGAGCACCATATGCAGCCTTTCATTCTCTGATATGGAATATTGTCCACGCTGCTTCCTGTTTGCCTGAGATTTATAGAGCTTCACTTGTGTGTATTGAAGCTGTCTACAGACAACCATTTGGGAACACAGTCACAGCATTGCTGCTATGGGTGCAGGGCTTCATTAATAAGTTGGCATACATTCAGATTCCATTTTGACATAATACAATTACTTCAAGCTCTTTCAAACAAAGGAGCAAAGTTCAATGAAATGGGTTACCACGCCCCTCCATTATAAATGACTGGTGATAAGCGTTTATTGATGAATTTTATTTGAAGGTAAATATAGGGTTTTTTTTTTTTTTGCTCTGAGAAATGATGATTATGATTGATTCACTACATTCAATAAGCATGCCATTACAAGATGGCAGATCATGCTTCCTGAACCTGTCACCAGGCACTTCCTGCTGGGAGCCACTTTCCTTTTGTAGTAACAGGCCAGATTTTAATGATATCCCCCTCCAGCACAGGTGGCTCATATGAAATTAAAAACTTGCCTGCGTTCAGCAGGAATCTATCATGGGTGGATGACCTTCCAATTAACAGAGTTAGCTTATGAAATGTGAATCCTGTAGGTCTATATATAATGGCTATTTCTGTTAAAGACATAAACATTATCCTGTACAAAAAGAGGATCTATGCCTATCCTAACTAAAATGAGCTGTATCATTTATTAAAAATACATGTTGTAGACTAAAGGCTTTTTTGGTTGACTACAACACAGGTTTACCATGGGGAAATATGCTCAAAATGTATATGATCTCCAATATAATGTTCTTTCTACTGCACAAATTTGATTCTGGCACTGTGTTATTGCAGCCCCCTGGGAAAATATGTCTGTGCGCCTAAACTGCTAAGAAAGTGATATTGCTCAAATAATCTATAGCTCAATATATTGTAATATTGTTTTAACTAGCCATCTCCGAGAAGTGGTGGTCATTTAAATTATCTGGTGGTTTTTTACAATGAATTTGTGTTTGTAATGAGGAGCAAAAAAATAATTAGGCTAGAAGTGGTACACCTAGTGTTAAGGACTTCTGTACCAGTAGCCAAAGTGGTATTGCGCAAATAATCTATAGCTCAATATATTGTAATATTGTTTTAACTAGCCATCTCCGAGAAGTGGTGGTCATTTAAATTATCTGGTGGTTTTTTACAATGAATTTGTGTTTGTAATGAGGAGCAAAAAATAATTAGGCTAGAAGTGGTACACCTAGTGTTAAGGACTTCTGTACCAGTGTAAGGCCAAGATCTGTGCCTCCAAAGATGCCCCAAGCTGCTCCCCATTTTCTTTTCTGCTGATTCTGTGCTGAGCTTAAATATATACAGTATATATGAAATATAAAACTCATAATTCTGCATCAGAATTTATTAATAATCTGCTTGTTGCATTTGCTTCATTGATAGATACACCCAGTGGCGTAACTACCGGGGGAGCAGGGGGAGCAACTGGGCCAGGGCCCGCATGCATGCTGCAGCCGGCTGGAGTCGCCAGACTCTGTTTGGCAGTACACCTGGTTTTTATACAACTAAAACTTGCCTCCAAGTCTGGAATTCAAAAATAAGCTCCTGCTTTGAGGCCACTGGGAGCAACATGTTACTCATGAGCTACTGGTTGGGGATCAATCCGTTGCATACACCCTCTTTTTCTTTAGCCTACACAATGATCCAAAACCAGTGGCTCGTGAGCAACATGCTCATCATCAGGGGAAAAACTTGAATACCTTGAATTGATCGAGTTATTGGCTAAAAAACCTCGAATACCTCGAATTTATCGAGTTTTTGAATGCAAACCAGTGTAAAACACCAGAAAATCATGAAGGCAAAAACATCTTCAAATGGTTATAGTGTCCTCTGCCATTGATTTCTACATGACCTCAACAGGTTTTTTGTTGGAGTATTTTTGGATTTTGGATTTTAGCAGCTTCAGGGCATAATAAATCTCGAAAAATTTGACTTTTTTCCCCAAAATTTAAACTTTTTTAGTGAAACACAACTCTCTCAACCTTTAAGTAATAACGCCTAAGTACTACGGTGGTCAGTTTAGGCTTAATTCTGAAGAAAGAATTCAAAAACCTTCTAAATGTAACATCCATCTTCTTCATGTTGAGGTTGTTTTAAGGTTGATTTGATCTGTATATGCCCCCTAACGCCATTTGTGTATAGTAACAGGCATGAATAGCATCTGCAGAAATTCACCCTGTGTGCTCAGTGACAGGTAGATGACATTCATGCAACAATGTCAACTCAACCCATATTTTTGGGTGTCATCCTGATTTAAGTGTCCCTAACCTAGTTGCTGTCAGTAATTTGTACCCAAAACCTTAACCAATTTATTAAAATGCATAGAATCTTCACCTAGTGTTCTTAAATACCTGTCTGGGAGCACAGGGGGTGGGGCTGACATGGCCAAGATGCATCCATTCAGATGTGGGTTGGTATCTCACATGTGCCATTAGCCTTAAGCTGGCCATAGACACAAAGATTCAATTTTATAAATCATTGTACGGTCGGACTTTCCCATCTGCGACCTGCCACTAACCATTCCGATCAAATAAAGTACCCTATATACTCAAGTATAAGCCGAGTTTTTCAGCATCCAAAATGTGCTGAAAAAGTCTACCTCGGCTTATACTCGGGTCAGCAGGCAGTAGCTGAGATTGTAGTCACTTTTAATCATTCCTATACCAACAGTTCACTTGGGGAGAGACTGCAATATCCCACAATGCCCTCTGTTGGTTATATGAAAGAATAACAGTGACTGCAATATCACACAGTGCCATCTGTTGGTTATATGAAAGAATATCAGTGACTGCAATATCACACAGCGCCCTCTGTTGGTTATATGAAAGAATAACAGTGCGCCCTCTGTTGGTTATATGAAAGAATAACGGTGACTGCAAAATCACACAGTGCCATCTGTTGGTTATATGAAAGAATAACAGTGCGCCCTCTGTTGGTTATATGAAAGATTAACAGTGACTGCAATATCACACAGCGCCCTCTGTTGGTTATATGAAAGAATAACAGTGCGCCCTCTGTTGGTTATATGAAAGATTAACAGTGACTGCAATATCACACAGCGCCCTCTGTTGGTTATATGAAAGAATAACAGTGCGCCCTCTGTTGGTTATATGAAAGAATAACAGTGACTGCAATATCACACAGCGCCCTCTGTTGGTTATACGAAAGATTAACAGTTATGGCAATATCACACAGCACCCTCTGCACTTGGTAGTGGGACAGTGGGACAATACACACAGTAATCCGTTTGGCAATTCTCTGTCACCATCAATTTTGCAAAGAAGTCCGGTTGATCGCTGGGGGGGTCGCTTTGGCAGAATGTGCGCTTCTGGGAGACAGGGCTGTAGTTGTGTCTAGGCTTATACTAGAGTCAATAAGTTTTCCCAGTTTTCGTAGGTAAAATTAGGTACCTCGGCTTATACTCGGGTCGGCTTATACTCGAGTATATACGGTAGTTAAGAACAGATCAGCTGATGTTCTGCCCCTGACAGCAGTCGTACGAAAGTTATGTCCGACCAAAACTAGTGACAGTCTTCCTCTGAAAATCGTATGATTGGCAATACATGAAGAGATATTATTGGCAGCCTACAGAAATCTTGTAACCTGTCCGATCGGCCAAACGACCGATCTCCGCCGGACGAAAAATGTCGGGACTCTCCACACAAGGTCCGAAAATCGTACGAATCTTTCATTCGTGCGATCAGATCTTTGCGTCTATGGCCAGCTTAAGTTAAAACAATATTGAAGTCTGCATGTTTTATATCAGTAGAACAAGACAGATAAGTGCAACAGTGTTAGAATACTTTGGCTCTTACACCATGCGTATTGCCAAATTAAAGTGCAACAGGCCCTTAAAGTAGCTGCTTCCCAGTGCCCTTCTTATTAGTCCTGTGGTTCTTGACACCCATAATCTAATAAATGATAGGTACCTCTGAAATTCCTGTAAGGGTGCTGTTTCAAAAACACATTAACGTATACAAAGACACCACTGGAAACTGTTAACAAATGGCAGAAAAGTTGCATTCCTGCAAAATATAAATGTTTTAGAGGCCCAGCTGGCTCATATCTTTCAAACAGAAACCCCACTGTCTTTACCATACCTGGTTATTTAAAACCACTTTATCAGTTATTACAGGTTCCACTTTAGTAATTCCTTCTCTGAATAAAACTTTTTAAGAGTAACAGTATTCAACTTTCTCCTCTAGATTTGAATGAAAAAAACACAGGCTCACATAAATAACAATCAGAATTTTGACAATCAACTTTTTTTTTTTTACTGCCTTCAATCAGTTTTCACAATCTGTCAATTTATTCCACAAGTCTCATTACAATTTTTATGCTTATTTTGCAAATAATTTTTCAGGGTGGAAAGCCATTTTAAAAAAGCAGACTACTAACATATTCAATGGATTGATTTGTATTTACTAGACTATATGTTTCCTGACTTTTTCAAGATTTTACTAAAATGGAAGTATTTAGGGGTCATATACAATTGTAGCTCAAGGTACGGAAATGAGCGGAGAAATGGGCCCATTAAAATGCCATGTAAAAAACACTTCTATTATAAGTTCAGACCAGGGCTTCTTTTTTATATTGCATATACAGGGTGCTTGCTGTTAAGTTGAACTAAACAAGCTTGCATACCTCCCAACTGTCCCGTTTTGAGCAGTACAGTCCTGATTTTGACAGTTCAGCCCGCAGTATCTTACTGAAATGTCCTGAGTTTCTCTTTGATCTCAAGTAAAAGATATAATGTTTCTTAAACTTAATTAAATAAGAGGCTTTTTGGCAGAGCCCAGAATACTTAGCACCTGCAGTTGACATTTGTAACTATTTAAGATAAGCAAAGATTACTATTTAAGATAAGCAAGACTCCTGGGAGAAATTTGATTCAAATAAACTCTGGAGTCCCACAGCAATTCAATGTGTCTTTATTTCACACAACATGTTTCGGATAAAACATATCCTTCTTCAGGTGCTTGTGTGTCAACAAGAACCTGATGAAGGATATGTTTTATCCAAAACATGTTGTGTGAAATAAAGACACAATGAGTTGCTGTGGGACTCCAGAGTTTATTTGAATCAAATTTGGAAGGTTTGTGGCTGGACGGGGCTGCTACTCTGTTGGAGATACCTTGAATACAGTGAAGGATCACAAAAAAATTGGAAAAGGATTTGTAAAGACTCCTGGGAGACCTGAGACTCACAGCTTAGGCACATTTCACCTTCATTAGCAAAACAGTAATAACACATTAAAAAAAAACCTAAAACCCCTAGAAATGTGTTCAAACTTTCCATAGCCTGCCAATTTTTGTAAAATGGAGGGTGTGACCACAAAATGTTAAAGTTTTCACTGCTCTACAGGAGCAGAACTTTTTGTCCCTCTTTCCGATTTTCGAATGTTGGGAGGTATGACGTTGTAAACACTTGCTTTAGTCCCATCCACTTTCTGCTCTGTACTTTACAGGCAATTTTAGTGCCATTTTACTAACTGGTGCAAAACGCAGCACCCCCTGTATCTGCACCTGCAGCAAGTGCAATTACACTGAAATTCTAGAAAAGAACTTTGCATTGTGGTTAAAAATAATAATTATTATTAAGTCAGTGTCAGACTGGGGTGTGAGATGCTCACCAAGACTGTCACCTCAGGGCCCCCCCCCCCAGTTCCCACACCCCTGGAACCGCATTGCACTCACTGGTCCCCTTCCCCCGTGCACTGCTTCTCTTGCTTACCTTTACTTGAGTCTGCGATCAGGAGCTGGTGGAGAAGCGCACTACGTTTTCAATCAGAGTGGGACTGGATCAGCGGGGCCCACAATCACTGGGCACCACTGGGTTTTTTCCCAGTGTCCCATTGGCCCAGTCTGACCCTGTTTACAGTACCAAAAAACAGCCTTTTAGGAAACATTTTAATATACAACAGCATACACTTCCCCAAAATTGTGTAAATCTTTCGTTTGAGCAGGTGTACTGCCAGCTTTAAGATCAGGAAGAGTATGAAAGGGGTTGGTGGTATCAGATGCTTCACAGAAGGCACAATGGGCAGTATGGATAAGGGCAACTTGTTAAAAAGCACTTGAACCAAAACAGTTTCAGGAGCAGCATATTTAATCTGAATAACAGAATTTACATTATTATTTAAATGTATATACATCAGTACAAGTAAAGGCTTTTATTTTTTCATATCATAACTAAAAAAAAGTCATACATTTCTATCCTATCCGATTTAAATACATATCAGTCATCATAACATCCAGAAAATGGTTTTCCTGATCAATATTCTACTCCAATATAGTTCCCTTTAAAATGATTGACAAGTAATATGTAGCAGAAATGGAACATGTAATGGAGAAACACTGTGTGTGCACAGGAGTGTCTCTTCAAACTGTTAAGAATGGAATATCAGAGGTTTAAGTAATAGACAATGTTAACAGCACCTGAACATTTGATTCTATTTTAAAATGTCCCGAGAGCTGTGCAGTCAAAGCGTTCAGTTACGCCACACCTTGTTCTGCATTTTATTAGTATTGCCAAGTGTTACGGTGAGATGAGAGATGGATTCCATAGCTTTATTAAATGAAACATGAAAATATAAAAGCTATTACAGCAAATATGGAAAAGTGGATGGAAATTGTCATTGGGGAAAATAGGAGGATTGTACTAAAACTTCTATAATCTTAAACTTTTCTGGAAATTAATATTGGATAATAAAAAGATGCAGGAGGCACATATCTCATATTAAAACTTACTCTAATAGGAGTCTGTGTTTCATGAATATTAGAATGTATATTGTCCTCAGCATCTTCCTGTAGTATATGTGCATGATCAATAGCATTTGGCATCCTCATTGCCTTTATGTATTGATCAATCCTTTTAAAATGTGAGTATTAAACGTTAAAAAAAAAGATGTAATGCTGAATGCCTCTGTATTCTTAGCTTGTTAACAGGCTAAAAGGAAAACAACAAACCATGATATAGAGCAGGGGTCCCCAACCTTTTATTCTCGTCAGCCATATTTATATGTAAAAAAGAGTTGGGGAGCAACACAAGCATGAAAATGTGCATGGGGATGTCAAATAAGGGCTGTTTGGTAGCCCCATATGGACTGGTAGCCCTCGGGAGGGTCTGTTTGGTAGAATACCTTGTTTTTATGCAACCAAAACTTGCCTCCAAGCCAGGAATTCAAAAATAAGCATTTTCTTTGAGGCCCCTGAGAGCAACATCCAAGGGGTTGGTGAGCAACATGTTGCTCGCTTATTACTGGTTGAGGACCACTGATATAGAGCAAGAGTATATTTTAGCTAAAGAACTAGGGGAGATGGAAGTTAAAGGACAACAAAACAACCAGTCAATACAAGCGTTCACTTTTTCCCTAGTCCAGTGTTTCTGTTCTGGAAAAAAACCTGGGGTACTTTCTGAGCACCGTGCTACCAACTGCTTTCCCAAAGATCTGTTGTGGCAGTCCAGGGCCTTACTCATGTGCAGCAATAATATTTGATTGATTAGGGCTTCCAAAAATTAGCAGGGCTGAACTCTGGCAAGTTGTATGATGTGTTGGTGGTACTCCTGCAGGGTATCCTGTGGTGATACCCTAATAGATCAATGTGATAGAAAGGAGGTAATTGCAGGAAGTCCACGGCAGCAAGCTGAGTCTGCAAGTGTATCTTTATTGGGGTAGTGAACAGCACAGGGTGTGCTGTTCACTACCCCAATAAAGATACACTTGCAGACTCAGCTTGCTGCCGTGGACTTCCTGCAATTACCTCCTTTCTATCACATTGATTAGGGCTTGAAATTCTGTATTTTATATACTGAACTTATATTCAACATACCAAGCCAGAGTAGGAATAATTTAAAATAATTCAAAGTAGTCCACAGCAGCTCCTCATCATCGTGTTAGGGTGTCTTTTGAGTCAGTGACACTGCACATGCTCAGTTTTCTGTGGACTGCTGCAGAGAAGCAAAGCTTTGGGGCTGTTGAAAAATTGGGCTGTTGAAAAATTGTTGTGCGCCAAAATTGCCACGCGCATAAAAATTGTTGCGAGTAAAAATTATCTGGATGCCCATTGACTTCAAAACATTTCAACAAAATAGTTGCGTGTATAAAAATGGTCAATTGTGTCTAAATTATTTTGCGCTTCAAGAATTTTTCACCGATTCGGGAATTTTTCGGCGAATCAAAATGGGACAGATTCACCCATCACTATTAATCAGCAGAAAAGAAGATGGGCTGCTACTGGGGACATCTCTAGATGTAGATGCTTAACTTTTAACCTCACCTTTTTTTTAACTTCAGCTTTTATTTAGATTTTGTACACATTTAAATAGACACATATATTTGGGGTGGAAGACGTAATGCTTGTGTGATGATAAAGTACCTTGCGCTTATCAATCTTTACAAGAAAATGATACTGATCGTTCCATGGTGCTCACTGGAATAACCATAGCCGGTGCAGTTTTCTGCTGATAGGAGAACCGGCCCAGAGTATAAGGTAAGTAAATACAATCACTTGGGGGTGCCTAACTTTTGCCAACCCCAAGTATAAAATTACTTTCTTTAAGGAGAGAAATGTGTAGAGTACACATAATTTCTGTTGCTTTGGTAAAGAACCTGCAGATTAATGAATTGAATCTCTAAATATCTTCCTCCCGAAGATATGGTAGGATATTCATGCTGAAAATCTGTGTTTATTTTAATGTCAAAATTTGCAGTCATAGAAGAAGATTTGGGGGTGGGGGGAAACAAGGCAGATGAAATTAAAAAAAGCATGCACATTTACTTCCGAAATATATTCTGTACAGAGGCAAATAAGGAAATGATTTGTATTAACAGTCTTTGCTTTAGTTTGGCTGGCCAGCTCACTCCATGTAAGTCCTCTGCCTGTGCAAATCCACAGGACTTTTTCCTCAATAGGCCCTCACTGTGAAGTCTGAATTATTAGATTCATGTAAGCATCAAGGGAAAAGGTTTTGAATCACACAGAAGAATACAAGTCGCTTTTCAATTTCTATCCCCATCACCTTCTTTTTTTTTTTTTTTGGTAAACTAAGCCCTGTTTAAAAAGGTACTTGCATTACACTCATTATTCCCAATCTCTTATTTAGCATAACAGCATACCCCCCTTTAATGGAGACAATCCATTTTTTCCTACCTTTCTTTCAATGCAGTTGTTGCTGCTGTGACACCCATTAATTGCAGAGTTCATTTCACCAGACTTTTTTTTTTAATAGTATAAATGAATGTATTGAAGACCCACCTCGGAGCTTACATATCAAACTTCAGTGCTCATTTCGAAATGACATTAAAAATTCTTATCCATTTTCATTTCAAGGTCTGATGTTGTATATTATTGTTGAATTGATGTGATTTATGAATCCGGCATCTCATAAACACCCTTTGTAACAGAATATGCTGTCTGAGGTTTACCATAACATTGTATTCATTGACAACCTATCTTTGAGACCAATGCAGCTGTTCCTTTACTCACAATAGCAGATTAATTAACACAATCATGTGCTCTTGGCTCCCACTCAATGAGTAGGTCTGTTGTGGGATAGATAGGTAAATCCTTTAAATGTGTATGAGATAAAGGATATAACATAGTAGTTTCATGGTGTGGCAGTTGCGTCGCTGACTAGTCAGCCCTATCAGCAATGGTTCACTGGATAAACATTGCAGTTTGGAGCTGATATTTATTCAGCCACACCTTTTTTATTCCCAGTGAGAATATTTTAATTACGGTAATATATGAGCATATATGAGGATTTAGATTCTTGACAAACCTGTCAGTTACAAAGGGGTATAAAAGAGCCGCCCTCTTTAAATAATGTTGCATTTTGTGCTTGTGAATGAAATTCTGTTTGGGATGTTATTTGCCATTTTAAGTTGCTTTTACTTCTCCTACTTTTTTTCCCTCATTTTTTTTTAATTTATTTGTGTATGATAGATTTTATCATTAGTCTAAATATTTATCATAGGAACGCCACTCCTAATTAAGAGCATTGCAATTTGTGTTGGTGTCAGGGGAAATATTTGAAATACTGTGTTTGTGTGATTAAGGGAATATCTTATGTCCAAAATAGGTCAGAAAATGCTTTTGTCTCTGCCTGTGGCCCATTTTATAAATGGGTAAATAAAGTATGTTTTTTAACAGTTATTTTATAAATAGGTAAACAAAGTATGTTTTTTTAACAGTTTCTTTTAATTTAGGTCTCAGGATACAGCTGCTTGTTAAAAAAAAATCCATAAATTAATAGTTGGACCTTAGTTACATAGATATGTTTTTAGGAAGCATTTCCTTTTTCATATTTTCTCTTTTAATTACCATGATTTTCACTGACCATTTAGTGATTGTTCCAGGGGCGCAATTCTGCTCTCAGCACTAGCAGAGCCTAATTCAGCTCTTAATAAAGATACAAGAGTCGGCTTTTTGCTGCCCCTTGGAACTGGCCACTTGCTGCCGTCTGAGGCAAGGTTCACATGGCGGGAACAGCCCTGGATTGTTCAAATGGGTTGCATTTTGCACTCAAATGTTGTGGGGCCCACTTCCTAAGATCTTGTAGGCTTCTATTTCTGAAATGCAAATTTGGATGAAAAATAACTTACTGTACTCTCACTTAATATGACATATATAGAAGAAAATCACTAAAGGGCGAAATTTTCAACCAGTGAACTATCCGCCACACTTAGGGGCCCATTCACTAAGTTCAAGTGAAGGAATAGAGGAAAAATAGTTCGAACTTCAAATGTTTTTTTTGGCTACTTCGACCATCGGATTGGCTACTTCGACCATCGACTATGAATCGAACGATTCGAACTAAAAATCGTTCGACTATGCAACCATTAGATAGTCGAAGTACTGTCTCTTTAAAAATTTCTTCGACCCCCTAGTTCGCCACCTAAAACCTACCGAGGCCAATGTTAGCCTATGGGGAAGGTTCCCATAGGCTTGCTAATAATTTTCTGATCGAAGGATAATCCTTCGATCGATGGATTAAAATCCTTCGAATCGTTCGATTCGAAGGATTTAATCGTTTGATCGAGCGATTATTCCTTTGATCGTTCGATCGAACGAATTGCGCAAAGTCCTCCGACTTTGATACTCGAAGGATTTTAATTCGGCAGTCGATTATCGAGGGTTAATTAACCCTCGATATACGACCCTTGATACATCTGCCCCTTAAATTCACGTAAATTCACGTAAATTCATTACCACTATGCTAATTCACGAAAATGCAAAGTTGAGTCTCCACAGCCGAACGCGATGAAAGAGATGTTGGTTAAAATGCTTGAAGTGACTACTAATTATTACAAATGTCCATAGATGCAAAATAAAGAGATACTCTAATGCCCTAGACATTAACCCACCCTAAAACAAATGTGGCATGCCCTTCAAATTGGTTGAAAAAAATTGTTAACACAAAAATCTTTTGAAGGCAATTCTGCTTTAAAAAGTTTTAAAAACTCCAGCGGTTTTTTACAACTTTTATGAGTTTTCGGCATGCAGGATATCATGTCACTGACATATGATTGAGGTGGATGAAGCTTCATTTTATCAGTTCCCCTGGTCTAAGGTGACAAATGAAACTCTGGCGAAAGAGGAAATGTTCTATAAAATTTGAAACTATAGTAAATTTGCGGAGTGACGATTGTTCGCCTGAGCGACAATTCTCCTGTTAAAAGGACATGAAACTACGCTAGCGACAGTCTCTTTCACTAGTGAATTGTACTCTATGTCTGTTAGTAAATTGGTGATGTCCCTGCAGATGAAATTTCTGGCACTAGTGACCAGTGCTGGGCCAAGCCGGCCGGGCGCCCAAGGCAACCCGGCCGGCTACGTTGCCCCCTCCTCAAGTGTGCGTGCATGCAAAGTGCGTGCGCGTACCCGGAACTATGCACAAGCATGCAAAGGATTCTTGAGTAGTTGCCAGCTATGGGGAACTCAAGAGCCTGAGCACAATCGCGTGTGCGCACGGAAGAGTGCAGGCACACGCAGGCACACATAGGTAGGAGGACGCACGGGTCTGAGCTTGGGGAAGGTGGCAGAAGTATGTGCCTGGCGCCCCTCCACCTTTGCACCCTAGGCACATGCCTCTTCTGCCTACCCCTAGTTGCGGCCCTGCTAGTGATGGCTACTTTGCCCATTAGTAAATCTGCCCCTTCGTTTCTACATGTTATGGCACTAAATACCATTGTAACCATTTTTACCTATGAATGTGAGGTACAAGGTGCATCATACAGAGCTTAATTTTGTTCTTTTGAGGATAAAGTACCCCCTATTGTAAAATATAAGGATATTATAAGTCACTGAGGAGTTTCATGACCATATAAAAAGCACAAGGCTGAAGGCCCAGTGCTTTTATACAGGTCATGGAACTCCAAGTTTACTTCTAACCTCATATTTTCCAACAAGGGGTATTTTATTTATTATAATAAACAGGTTTTAGTAAGTCATGTGACAAAAATGACCACTTCTCACCGTTTATAACTGATGACATCACTAGTCACCGTTTATAAGGATATAATTTACAAGATATCCATGGCTTTTGTGTATTATAGGAATATAATAATTTCGCCCAGTATTCATATGACCTGAAAGCACTGGAGTACTTTTGAGATAAAACTAGCAGTTTATATGTGATAGGATTTGCATTCATTATGATCTGTTTCTTGTACACAAAATGGATGTCAGTGAATACAGAATGCACTGCAAGCTCCTTGTATCAATTATGTTTATGAAAATTTTGAAGTAGAATCATTTTATCTTAGGCTGTCATTGGGTGACATTTACTTGAACATGATAGGATATTTCTTTTGCTTATCTCTAAAGCTTCACTGCTTATTCTGTGGCAAGAAAGGACATCTAATGTTATACTTAATCTTAAACTACACATTGTAAAAAGAGAAAAATATCAACCATCAATGTTGTGTATGAAAGATAATTATTTTTAAACAAACAGAGAAATGAATATACAGTAAGGCAATACGTTATCCTTGTTGAACTGTTAATGTACTTTATTATAAAAATGCTCGCATATTTAAATACATAAAAATGATTTTGATGCAGAATTGTGGAATAATCACATTTCAAAGTTCACACACCCAATATTATTTTCTAATGAAACTGCAGAGCACATTAATGCTGAAAATGTGTAATTAATATTAACTATGAAAATATATTTTATGTTTTCTTCCATTGATGGAATATAATCAGCAAGTTAGCAAAGATATTTGAAATAGTGTCTAATTGTTTCTGTTGAAGGATAATAAGACAATTCAGATAACTGGATTAGACGTTAATGGGGACATTGTTATCAAAAGGTAAAAATAGGCTTAATTATTTTAAAATATTGAGTTACTTTTGATTCCATCTTAATTTGGCTCTGAAAAGGTATACTTTGGGTCCATTACTGACAGTTATGTTAAGGGCCGACCAACATGTTTAAAACATGTTTTAAATGTTGATGGGGTAATGCAGTTCCCACAACAAATTGCTTCAGATACTTCAGCAGACTATTCCTCCCTCCTATATCTGCAAAATGTATCAGTGTCAACTTGTCAAGGGATTGTTGAAGCAAGACGGTGTTCTGTTTATCTCTTGGAGGTTACCAAACTGGTATCTTGCATATGCTCTTTATAAATGCACCTATAATGTTCTGTATGCTGTAAGTTTAGAGGTACGTGGGGAGAAAAACATTTAAGAATTGAGTTTTCTCAGAAGTGGTATAGTGTGTAGGGAAAAGTTAATACAGAGATTGCAGAAGTACTGTCTCCTTCGACTCAATACTTTGCCAAATAAAAGCTACCGAATTGAATGTTAGCCTAAGGGGACATTGTAGATAGGTTTTGGGCCTTTTTTGTGATCGAATAAAAATCATTTGATCGCTTAAAATCGTTTGAATCATTCGATTCGAACGATTTTATTATTCGATCGAATGATTTTTATTCGATTGTTTGATCGAACCTTTTGCGCTAAAATTCTTCGAATTCGATATTCGAATTCAAAGGATTTTACTTTGAGTGTCGAGTTTTTTAAACCTTGAAATTCGACACTTGATAAATCTGCCCCCAAGTGTTACCACTGTCAACTACAACCCCCCTCCTGTATATTTTATATGTCAAAACAGAGAACTTATGTAAGGGAGGTGGTGGATGTAGGAGTTGCAATGAAAGATTTAGAGGACCAAATAAAGTTAGACTAAGGAGAATCAAAATAAAAGGGCCAGAGAAGAAAACATTATGCCTTTTAACACTTCAAAGACCAATTTTGCTGCAAGGGTTAGAAAAACATACAGTATAATTCACCCTGCATTCAGTCTCCAGTCCTTTCTAAATCACAAGCAGCTCAACTGCAGCTGATTTTAGCTATTTCCTTGTCTAGTGTGATGCTGTACCCTTCTCTCTTTGCAGACAGTCAAAGAGATGTCTTCTTCTTGCAGAGGCATGCACAGTAGGCACCTCTTTGACCATCTTCATAGTAAAGAAAGTAGAGCTCAGGAAAGAAAATGGGGTGGAGCATTACACTAGCTGAAATTAGCTGCTTGTAATTTATAAATTTCATGCGAGTGAATGCGGGAAGAGAGGTATGGTATTCTGGGCATTATTTATTTTCATTTTAGAGATTAAAAAAAAGATTTAATTATTTTTTAATAAAGGAGTGTGGAATACTTCATACTTCAGTTTATGACAATTGGATAAATTAAGGCTTCAAATATTCATATAGAGCATATCATGCTCACTAGATGACTGACTTTTGGGGTGTTCATTGAGACCATATGGCAACTCAAAAAATAGTAGACAATGTTTAGTGAGTGCATGAACTGATCACACTCAAGATCAAAATAATTGAATATTAAGGTGCTGCAAGTTGTTAATAAATAGCAGTGTGTAGAAAAACCCAGGGGATATGCAACGACCAATGTCCTATTCTAGTTCCATGTGCTTAGCAAAGTAACACATTACTTGTTTGACAGTGTTTATTGCTGCAAAGCTGTGAAGGCATTGATTTGATGAGGGTCACTGGGAAGCTAATGGACACTAGATTCATTCAGTATCACTGATGGCCTTCATGCATACCTTTGTAGCATCATAAGGTGTATTAAACAGAGACTAAGCAGGTTTACAGGGAAGGAAAAGGTTGTATGAACTGAATTCTCTAGTCTAGACTTAAAAAATAAGGCAAGATAATTTCACTGATCTATATTAAGTTGCAAGAGTTCACAACTGAATCTTTCAACCAATTAAATGTGTAAATATGTAAAATCGACACCCTCTCCTCTAATATCACTTCTTTTGTTCCCACACCTAAATAAGGCACCTCAATTCTAAAATCAGCACCCTCTGATATACTGTTATACAGTATTTTTCAATAAAACATATAGTATTTATTTTCTTTTAGGGCCATTGTATTGATACATAATTATTTGTGCAAAAGAATCTATTGTACGTGTCATTTTAATTATTTAATACGCTGCACAAACACATATGGACATGTTGCTATGCTTTTTCTGAAAACAGATGGAAATTAACAAAGCCAGGCAATATGGTTGAGTAGTTCTAAAAAGGTACTTATTGGTTACCCAATATGTAAAACAGGGCAAGGCTTTCTATTTCACTGCAATAATACTACCATAACTAACTTAGCAACCATCTTGGTCTTTGAACAGGCCAGCCATTGTCCAAAGAATAAAATAATGTAATAGGTTAAGCTATCAAAATTAGAACAAGTCCGTTTTTAGTTGCTCCAGGGAGTTTTCTCAGGGTTTGACCTAGGTCTGTTTTCTCTGCAGTCAAGGCACATTTATCTCTGAAATTCTTAATCTATCTCTGTCTGGTGGGCTATCTGTCTATGTATCATTCTGTCTGCAAACTTTCTGATATCTGCAGCTTTAACACATATAAACAGAAATCCACTTATTACTTAAAATGTAATTGTCCTGTTAGGAAGCCACCAACTGACCTAGGAAACACATTATCTATCAGCCAATGAAAAATTGGAAATATAATTTGATATAAATGATATTCATCCCATTAGTGCAGAAGCACTTATTATATGGGAAAACATCTTTATTTCCGTGTCGATCTTCTATTACATGCAAGATGCATCAACCATTAATGAAGGTCACAAGACTGACCAGAACAATAAGGGAAAAAGAAGTATCTTTGTGCAGCTGTAACATGCAATAAAATATCTGCCATTACGTCTAATTACCAAAATGACACAGGGAATAAAAGCATTTATTTGTATATTAAGAGGCATTGTCTCTGCTACCCAAGACAGCTAACCATTATAGTTTCTACTGAAAAATATGTATGATAGAATTATGCTTTGCAGGGAAATGCAAGGATTGTCAGCATTTCTTACTGCACAAACCACAACAAAGGAAATCTTAAATGTGACCCTAAAATCAGTATTGCTGAAGCACAGCACTCAGATAATGTCACAAAACATGGCATCATAAAGACCACTTATGTTCTCAAAACGTTCCCAATCACAGCACCCATTGCACAGTGTAGGAGGTTAATGTGCTTCATTAGGTATTAATGAGTATATGCAACACAAACAAAGGGAAATTTATATATGTTAAAAGACATCTCTTTTTAACAAACAATTCTTTTAAAAACACGAAAAAAAAATACCCCAAACTGCATTCATTCAGTCAGTCATTTCCATGTAGAATGTTGCCTTTGAAGTGATCGGTAGCAGCCCTGATTCTATTTTGCTTCTAAATGTATGTTGTTCCTTTGATTGAAAAATATCCACACTAAATCTAAAATTTAAATATTGCCAGGAAAAAAAAAAGAGCATGAGCATAAATTAAAAAGAGAAGGTTTTCAGTGGAATATTATCCAATTTTAATCAATGTTTCAGGATGGGTTTACAGAAATGCTATCCGCAAATACACTAATAAAAATAAATCTGTTTCCGATTACTATCTATGCAGCACAGGTGCTTGTTTGTTATGAGAGAGGCATGTTCATTAATTTTCAGCTATGAAAAGTGCACGGTGCCATAAATATACAATTCAGAATGTTCTGCTGATAAATGAACGCACAGATTGTTAATGTACTTGGGTATGGTATTGAGCATAAAACACATGCCAAACAGGAGCACATTGGTGAGATGCTAACATTTTTAAGTCTGAATTTAATGTAAGCACAAAAGCAGTTTTCTCTTTTTATTGCAATAACTTTCGACATATATCAGCACAATATGTACTTAAAATAAATCCTAGCCCTTGTCTGGGAACACAACAAACAATTGAATTGGATTCGTGATTCCAGGACAGGGTCTTGAGAACAAGATGCAAATAATTCCGCTCTGTCCTTTTGTTGCGTATTTGCTGTCAGAGCCTCATTCCAACGAAAGCTTTTATTAAATAAAAACACTGCTCGGATTTGCTTTTGCATTTGTTTCGACTGCAAATCATAAACAGAAATGGTAACAGTGAGGTTCCTAATGCATAAATGAGAATTCCGGGCTGGCAGATAAGTGGGGGGTTCATTAAAAAAAGCAGCTCTCTTTTCCTGCTCTGATATTGTTTACATTGTGCTTGTGCTTAATCAGTGCTTTGGTTCTGCATTTTCAGATAATTTTCAGTTAATCAAGATCTTTAATAAATGCCATAAAAATAGCAGTTTAGACCAGAGTAACTGAAATCCTGTAACAAGAGCTGCCTGCTTCCTTCTAAAATCACCCCGGGACTTTGTAAGGATGTGCAAGCTATGGGCTTCCAGCTTTTCATGAACCACATCCTGAGATGCCATAGCAGACATCAGATGGGATTGGATCTTGTGTGAGTTGTAGTTTGGCAACAGCTGGGGCATTTTTAAGAAACATTTGATTGCATGTGTTTTCTCAGTTCTTATAAAAACTTATATAAGGTACAAGTTGAAGGAACTGATGTGAACTGATGAATAAATGTATTGGACTTCTTGTTGGTTGTCCTTCAGAAAGCAACATGTTGTACTTGAAGTCCAAAAATATTTAGCTTCTTTTGCTCTTCTATTGCTCTGTATAACACTTGAGGTTTAAAAATGTGACTCCTATGGATGAAGCTGTTGTTGAGGTTGTATAGATAGATAGATAGATAGATAGATAGATAGATAGATAGATAGAGAGTCTTCTCCGTCCAAAACACTGGGCTACATACATGTCAATAAGATGTTTTTTGTGATACTGACACTAATATGTACATGACCCAGTGTTAAAGAATATGCTCACTATGGTTTCCATTATACCCAGTGTGCATTTTGCTCGTTTATGGCTATTTTTGTTACAGGAAAACACTCCTCATGGAAACATAACAGAATTGAACATTCTTATGTACAGGCACAAACCACACACAATTGCAACGTAATGAGGTTTAATTTGCTAGTCTATATATTTTCTGTCTGTTTAGCTAACATGATAGATAGACCTTATCAACCTTCACATGAGTTATAAATGGACTATTTAATATCAATACATAGCCTTTAAACACGAATGCTCACATAAATGGGTATATTTGGCATCTAATGTGCTCACAGTGCCTGTTATTGCTTATTTTTATAAGGTCTTGAATATACTTTCAGTGCCATTTAAAGGCAGATATGCATATTAAGATTATTCTGCATGATCTACTTTTCATAGAGTTCAGGGAAGCAATATCACTTGGCCTTAGTACTCTATACTTGTCTTAAGAGGGTAATGCCCACTGAAATGGAAATATCAAACACAAAAATGCAGAGATGTTTCCCTGACCCTTAGCATGGCTGGTATATCACATGTCCTGTGAAAGTATGGAATCCATTACATTTATATGCAGTATTAATACTCAGACCTATTGTATATGATTGCCATAAGTTGTTGTCCTGAAATAATACGTTTAGCAAACTGCTATACCTTCAAAATAAATAGATTAACACAGTTTTAATAATATGATATAAATAGTAAAGGAAAGCATTAAAAAAACACATGCTATAGTTTATTGTCAAATATACACTCAGTGCCTAGGCAACATATGTTCTACAGCCAGAAAATATGCAGAGGTCAAAACCTTAAAACTCCAATTCATATAGTGTTGAGTTGTGTATGTATCAGATTTTTAAGGTTATGTCCTCTTTGTATTTCCTGGCTTTAGAACATGTGTTCCCTTGGCATTGATGGTAACATTTCAATTAAATTCTAATTAAATATACAGAAGTATGTGTTTTAAATTGGTTGTGCAGTTTAGACTTTGTCTTTTCTAAATTCATATACAGGTATAGGATCCATAATCCAGAGACCCATTATCCAGAAAGGCCGAATTACAGGAAGGCCGTCTCCTATAGACTCCATTTTAATCAAATAGTTCAGATTTTTAAACCCTTTTCTCTGTAATAATAAAACAGTACCTTGTACTTGATCCCAACTAAAATAAAAGAAATCCTTACTGAAGGCAAAATGATCCTATTGGGTTTTCTATGTTTAAATGCTTCTTTAGAAGATGTGGAGATCCAAATGACAGAAAAGGTTTCCCTTATCCAGGAAACCCCAGGTCCTGGGCATTCTGGATGATAGGTTCCATACCTATATTAGTTTGCTTCATGTTACATATGTTTTCTTCTAGCCAGATTGAAATTATATCTACAATTTAAAACTTCTTAATAAGGATACTCTGTAGGTCGATAGAGCAGTGGTACACTACGAACATTGGCACCCACACACACAAGAGTGCAACGTTATTAAGGGTAATTTTAACCGCAGACACACAGAGCAGTCATCTAATGACGGTTATATCTTAAGCGCCTTGTAGTTTTGTATTTAAGATGCTCTGCTTCAGCAAAGCAACATGCTTAACCTACTGCCTCCTTTTCAATTACTGCAGCCTCCTGAGAGCTAAAGGTATGGTGGGAACTAGATTTCAGTAAAAAGCTTGGG